>NC_067229.1:1807500-1890000 GCF_019924925.1 Ctenopharyngodon idella | reverse complement strand
GTTCCCGGTCTGCAGTGGTCAGTATCTATCAAAAGTGCTCCAAGGAACACTGCCAAGGCTCATTGATGCACGTGGGGAGCGAAGGCTGGCCCTTGTGATCCGATCTGAGCTACTGTAGCTCAAATTACTCAAGAAGTTAATGCTGGTTCTGATAGAAAGGTGTCAGAATACACAGTGCATCAGTTTGTTGCGTATGGGGCTGCATAGACGCAGACCAGTCAGGGTGCCCATGCTGACCCCTGTCCATCGCCGATCCACGGAGGCTCCACCTCGCAACTTACAGGACTTAAAGGATCTGCTGCGAACATCTTGGTGCCAGATACCACAGCACACCTTCAGGGGTCTAGAGGAGTCCATGCCTTGACGGGTCAGGGCTGTTTTGGCAGCAAAAGGGGGACCAACACAATATTAGGAAGGTGGTCATAATGTTATGCTTGATCAGTGTATAATAGTATATCAAAGATACTAGAATAACACTGGTACAAATCCAAAAAAAGAAATAATAAAAATTTGTCAATTTTTGTGTCATGTTGAAGTATGTGTCAGCCATATTGATGAACATTATTAATGTTGCATTCAAAGAGCTGCGTTATCGGTTAACCGCGCCTTGATCTCAAAGCAGATGTCCTTGTATCGATCTAATTGATGCTGCCTGTTGTCCAAGAGGAACGACATGGAAATGATTGATTCTGTTCTCGTTTCGGAGCCGACAGACTGATTGATGTGTGCGCTGTCAAACCCTTCGTCGCTAATACGCCTTATCATTCGCGATTCCATGTGCATTAAACGCAAACTGCAGCGTATTTAGGTTTAGACGTCCCTAGGCCAGATTCCGATCAAGTACAAGCCTTCCTGTTTTTAATTTCCTCCTGTCTCCCTTCATCCTTGTGGGAGATGAGCAGATTGCATGCTAATGCAGAGGCTGGAGGTGTTCTTCACGAGTGCCCGCTTGGACGGCCGCCACGGCTCGGGGACCAGAGAGTCTGGATGACTCACAATCCTCCCGGCACTGTGGTTATTCTCTTCAATTAATTGGTCCACTTAGGGCCACTTGCTCCAGTCCTGATTGTGGAGAGTGAAGCTCCTCGTTGGTCTCTGGAGCTTCTTGTCTAATAGCGTCTGATGCCAGGATACTGTGGCATGGAGTTGAACTTTCTGTAAACTGCATTTTTTGGATTATGGGATTACAAACAGGCATTGTGGTGTTCCAGCTCTAAAATTAGATTGAATCAGCTGTGTTTGAAATCTATATTAGGTGTTACGTTGCATGGCAACTATAAGCCAATTTTATTTATTGTGATTTATCATTAGTTATTCATTTTCTAAAAATCTGATTTGATTAGTTAACGTTTTAAGAAAGAGATGCCATAAAATAGGTGATATAATTGGAAGAATTGTTTATCGCAATAATTAACACGTGATTATTTACTGAACATTTGTGTCTATTCGCTTTATAAGCCATGAAATGCTTTGCATCATGCTTATGTGCCTACATACCTTCACCATGGTAAAATCGCTGTAAAATATGGTTTCTTGTGGTATGTTCCTTTAATTTTTCTACAGTACACTAGAAATAATTAATCAAAAACTTTTAATTATTTTGACCTTTTGTCATCCTGTGCTGAGGACATTAAGTCGGACGGTTATATTCAGACATATTTGGTCAGTTTTGCCCTTGTCTTTTGTATATTTTGATATCAGTTCGACCCAGAATGCAGCGCTGCAGTTTTCTCAGGGCTAAGTCATGTCAGCTGGCAGTCGTGCTTTATACGCCTAATATAACTCACTGTAACTCCTGTCGGCAGGTTAATTGCATGTTAGCTGAAGGTTATTTTATTTTGTTCTTTTTCGCAGCAGCTCTGGTGCTTCTCCTCTGCTGAAGATGAGAAGGACAGAGAGGGAAGTAGGAAGGGGAGGGTGTGAGCGTGAAACGCAATCCTATCTTAATCAGTGGCTGTGGGTCAACAGTGGCCGTTAATGCAAGGCCTAATGGGAAACGTGCCTGTGGTCCTGTGGAGAGGATTGTGTGTCGTCCAGTGGAGTGGACTGGAGTGCTGTTGGCGAGGGGAAGCGGGCTACAATCACGCCGACTCTGACCCTCGTTGTCCTCTCGCTGCGGCAGATTGCCATGTTTCCCCGTCACCTTCATCAGCTCTCCTTTTTTTCCTGGAGTCATTTATCCTCCTGTGTGCTCTCCTTCTCTATCATATGGCAGTTAACCCACCATCTTTTAGCCAGTGATCTGTTCAACAATCATCTAGTCACTTCTGTTAACTTAAAATATTCTCAAAACAGGCTGTTCGGATGTAAGACTGTGATTTAGACACATTTGCACTTATGGAGTATATATGTGTTGTTAACGCCTTTATGGCACTTTGCACAATAAATACATGCTTATGTAACTGTACTTTAAAGGAAATGGGTTTGTAATCCTTTTAAAGTTGTTTCAGGTGCCTTTTCTTTAGTAGGGAGTAACAGGATGAAAAGACATTTGGTTTTGATATAGCAAACTTAAGTGAGATACGGTTCATTTGAACTTAATGTAACGTTCCTCTCTTCTTTCTCTCTCTCTCTCTCTCTCTCTCTCTCTCTCTGCAGTGCCGGGGCCTCCTTTTCTCTCCGTCAACCAAAACTCAGAGACTACTGCATTAGTGCGCTGGCAACCCCCAGAATTCATCGCTCCGGGTCTCGAGGTGCAGGGCTATCGGCTGCAGTTTGGCCGAAAAGATGTAAGCCCACTGGCCACACTGGAGTTCAGCCCTCAGGAGCTCGAATATTCCATTAGCAATATCCACCGTGGGGCCACGTATGTGTTCAAAGTGTCCGCCAAGTCCAGATCGGGATTTGGCGAAGAGGCTACACGAGAACTGAGAGTCCCGGAAGAGGTTCCTCGAGGGTATCCTCAAATAACCGAAGGGTCCAACATCACCTGCTGCTCAGTCCAGTTCTCCTGGCTGCCTCCGGTGCTAGCGGAGCGCAACGGTGCTATAACGGAATACACACTGGCCTACCAGGAGGCGGGAACGGCTGGCGGACCCAAGGAACTGCGTCTGCCGGCAAGCGAGAACAGCTACACCCTCAACAGCCTGAGACCCAACGCAGTGTATGATGTGAAAATCCGAGCGCACACCAGTGTAGGTCCAGGGCCCTACAGCCCACCGATCCAGTATCGAACAGTGGCCTATGAAGCAGGTAGGGGTTGCTCATTTCCCCGCCTCAAGGGACAAACCTCTACAATGCAAGCACCTACACCCGATTATATAAAGTTCTCTGGGAGCCACATACCTCACTAACACCCTCCCCCACAACAAGGTAAAATAAGTCAGTAAGCTAAAGTCAGTCAGTTTTGAAAGGGGAGGAGCGTCAATTTTTGCGAGGTAAGTGCCGGTTGGTCAGACACGCCCAGCACATTCACTCATCTAACCACAAAATTTCCCTAGTATCAAGGGTAGGCGAGAACCACGTCAAGGAGATCCCAAAGCTGAAGTGGAACTAGGCACATTTGTTTACTTTGTTTGGGTTTTTCTTATTTATTTTTGGTTTTCCTCTTTTCTGTACTCACCTTTCCCCTCCCCCCACTCCCACACTGGGATGGTTTGAAGCATGGCGTCCCATGATGCACTGCTAACAAGTGTGGGCATGACAATTGTGTTTGGGGTTTGTCCTCGTTCCTGTCGGGCTTTCTGCCACGGCAGTGCCTATCCAAATTTGAGAGTATGCAGCAGAGGGTTACTCAAACATAATGTGGGTTCAGCTATTCTGGAAGCATTCAGGGGGGATTATGGGAACTGCTTGCCAAATGTTCTTGTTGGGGCGGCACTGCCGGGCCAGGACAGGCAGAGTACTGTGCGATCCTGTGGTTCTGTGTTCACCAGTCCAGTCTAGTGTGCTGTTTGTCCCAACTGAGCGCCTCCCTCCCTCCCCTTCACAGCTAACGCCACACTCCGCTCACTCCGAGGGACCAAAGCCCCTTTCCCTTGGGGGAAAAAAGAAAAATGGTCGCAAACGCCGAACATTCTATCAGCCTTCTTTCCCTTCAGTTTTCCTGTATTTTTTCCATTTCTAAAGTGTTTTTCTCAATTTGTTTCCTCCATTTACCTCTGGACAGATGTTCCTAAGAACTTCACTGTGAAGCTGGTCACCAAGACCACGGTACTGTTGACCTGGAAGTTTTCCGATAGCCGTTTCCCGTACCGCTGCATGGTAAGCAATTCCTGTTGCGTGATCAGTTTTGTCCATCCGGTTCAAATGAGTACCTGCCAGACTCTGATTCAATTTACGTGTTTTGTGAACAATTTATCCACGCACATTCTTCCACAGATCGAGTACAACCGGCAGAAGGTTGACATTGATGCTAGAATGACCAAAACTCTCATCACCAACTTGCGACCCAACGTCACCTATGAGTTCAGAATCACCTGCCAGGAGAGCAGCGACGGTGGACCCAAACACAAGCTCATCGCCCGAACGGCACCACCTATTCTGGTTCGAAAGCCTGAGTTGGATCTGAAAAGAGAGCCAGACAGTACGCTGACCATTGTCTTCCCACCGCTGGAAAACAAAGACTTGATCAAGTGAGGAAAACCGTACACTGTCCTAGGCTAGAAACGCACTCTACGCAAGTATACGAATGCAAAGATTAGCGTGGAGTCCTTTCACAGTGTTGATGATGGAGCCATGACAGTAATTGAGCTGATAGAGAAAACTGACAGTAGAAGACGGATTGCACTATTGTTGTTGTCTATTGTTCGCTGTAGTGCCCCTTGTGGCCACACTGAGAATGCAGTACATACTTGAGTAAAGAAATGTGTTTGAAGCGTTTGCGTTCACATGTTTGCGTGAGGTATTTTTCAGGTTTTATTTGAAATCATTTAGCTAGATATTCCCATTTTTATGCTCTGAAAGATATGGAAAAGTAGATTTTTTTTTTTTTTTCAGCCTAATATTTTTATAATACTACTGTTTTTTATGTGGGGAGAATTCTTTGTTTTATGCACCGTCTTGACCTCTTGCAGGTTAATCTATGTTGTGGTGGTTCCTCTGAAGAAGGGGAGAGGACCTATCAGACACCTTAAGAACCCAGATGAGCTGGACTTAGAAGAGGTGAACATTCCCTTTTTTCTTCAAGTCTTTGTCCTTGTGTCGCAGAGACAGTGGAGCCAGAGATGTGGAAAGTGTTCTCACAGGAGCATTGTGGGAATGTTCCCCAGGGGTTTGTCAGGGAGAGGGGACAATTACACAGCTCTCATCCCTACCCGCTGGCAAACTGCCACGCTTGGCCACTTGACCTTGAGCTGTGGATGGCCCAAGGGTGCCTGTATTCTGTTTATATATTATTTTATTCAATGTGATTTCCAAATTAATTGTTTTTTGTTTGTTTTTTAAAGTAGATAGCCCATTTTGTTTAGCATCAGTGCACAAGCACTGCTTATTAGCACTGCTTGAGAGTACGAATGTTGATTTGGTTTTTGATATGGTAGATATGTTGTGTTTTAGATGCTGGTTTCAGTTTTTCTCAAGCAGTCTTTTCTCCCACAGCTGTTGGGTGACAGAAGACTCAGTCAGCGTCACGCTAGAACCACCCGTCAGCTCAAGCAGGTGGACGGGAAGCGGCCCTACATCGCTGCCAGCTTCAAGCCCTCATCCATGCCGCCGTCCTTCACCCTGGGTGACCAGAGAGTGCACAGCGGCTTTGAAAACAGGCCTCTGGACCCTGGGCAGGAATATGTGTTCTTCATCCTAGCTGAGCTTAACACCACTGGAGGGGTGAGTAAAATATAAAGAAAAAGCCTTTTTAATCTATCACAAATTGGTGTTTTGATATGTTATGACAACCAACTGTTAACCATTTTCTCTTGTGCAGAAATCGTTTGCGTCCAGCCCCTACACAGACCCAATCACAGCTCCTGACGTGGACCCTCAGCCTATAGATACGGGAGGGGACGGACTCATCTGGGTGGTGGGACCCGTTCTCGCTGTGGTCTTCATAATCTGTATTGTTATTGCGATTCTCCTCTATAAGAAGTGAGTGGACTTTTGACGTTATAATGAATTAAAAAAAAAAATTGTTTTTCCTTACCATTTACAGTACCAGCAAATATGGGATATTTGACCTAATACATTTACAAATATATTTTAGATATTATTATAAGTAGAGATGCACCAATACTAAATTTCTTATTAAGAATGAGATCTGCTGATACTGATAGTTTGATTTTCTTAAGGAAAAAAATCTCACCCAAATAATGCTGCAAACTATACAGGGAAACCTCTCATTTGTTACATTAATATTAGAGATTAAAATTAACAACAGAGCTATTTCAACTGCCTTTTTTAAGATATATAATAATTACACTCAAAAACTGAATTGTTTGAATGCAACTCAGTTGCACATAAGGTAGTTTCATAAGCACTTGTCTTCATGGAGACATGATATGGTTTTCGGTAAGTTGTACTGTATCTTTTAACATACTTTCTGATGTTCATGCATGTTTTTTGTGCTGTAGTAAAGTGGAAGAAAATACTTGTGCTTTGCACTGCCGCTTGAACTGAGCCATTACAGTGATCTGACACGCCACATTTAAGAGCGTCAAAATGCTGTTTGTTAGTTGTTTGAATTTCGTGATAAAATGGACAAAATTTGAAAGCTGAGACTTTGTTTCTTATCAGAAGAAACAACGCACAAAGCTCTTTGCGATTATTGGATGGGATACTCACAACAAATAATGTTTGGTGTAGGGGAAAACCGCGGACCTGGCAACCGTGGTTTGAACTACGGGTGATTCATAGGGTCATATAAAGCCTGCTTTAACGTCGCTATTTTTAACTGTTAATGGTTTATTGTTGCATTAACTTGCCCTAAATTCAACATGAGAGATTTTCTTCAGACACAGTATGAGTTGCAGTCTGAACATAAGACTGTTTTCCCACCCCTATTTGCTTGACAGGATGTAATCGGCCCTGATCATCGGCTGTTTTTAAACAACTGACAGATGGCCGATAGTGAAAATAATTGCTTTTATCGGCCAATACCGATTATTGGCCAATACATCGGTGCATCAATATAATTTGTTATAAATTTCGTTTTCAGTCACAGATTTTCATTTCAGTTCTTTATATAACAAGTAGGTGGAACTATTTTCAAACAAACACACTTTAAATTCATTATGAGGTGAAGTAATGCTAAAAGAACGATTTAATCTTATATTAGAAATGTTGCCCTCAGCCGTTAGCATAGTTTGGAGAAGTTCAAAGTAGAGCTGAGGAGAGCAATCAATTCGATCTTATCAAAATTTAATGAGGTGATGGCTAATAGCTATTAGCTTCAGAGGATGGCCAAAGCAGACCGCTTTGACTTTTAGCATGCAAACGTGCTCAAACTCAAAGGGAAGCTATTCCTCATTAGCACCTCACGAATGAGGTTAAAAGCAGACGACTCCTGGCTAGTATTTCCTCCCTCAGCAGGACCTTGAGTTTGACCTCCAGTGTCTGGAGATCGTATAGCCCCCCGGTGGGCGCAAACACACATCTTTTACAGGTCTGTCCAAATGCAGATGAGTCTAATCTGGCACCGCTAGCCTGCCCTGTGAATTTAAATGCACTCTATTGATTTTTTCCCCTCTCTCCTCTCCCTTGTTCTCTTGTTGTGTTTTCTCCCTTTTATATATTTATTTCACTTCAATGCTTTCTTCGGAAGCAGCAAGCCTGACAGGTAAGGCTTAGCAGTACTTTATTGCTGTTTTCAAGGGGGCAAAAGAAAACAACCTGCCTCAGCATAAAAGCAAGTTTTAATTAGATGGCAGAAAAAATGAAATAGCGGATTCGAGCAATGTGCCTCTCGGCTGTGTTGTGTGTGGACATAGCTTTGTTTGTGTTAGCATCTAGCTTCCTCTATATAAACTATAAACACAGTGTTTTCTGCACTATATACATATATACACCGATTAGGCATAACATTATGAGCACTGACAGGTGAAGTGAATAACACTGATTATCTCTTCATCACGGCACCTGTTAGTGGGTGGATATATTAGGCAGCAAGTGAACATTTTGTCCTCAAAGTTGATGTGTTAGAAGCAGGAAAAATGGGCAAGCGTAAGGATTTGAGCGAGTTTGACAAGGACCAAATTGTGATGGATAGACGACTGGGTCAGAGCATCTCCAAAACTGCAGCTCTTGTGGGGTGTTCCCGGTCTGCAGTGGTCAGTATCTATCCAAAGTGCTCCAAGGAAGGAACAGTGGTGAACCGGCGACAGGGTCATGGGCGGCCAAGGCTCATTGATGCACGTGGGGAGCGAAGGCTGGCCCGTGTGGTCCAATCCAACAGACGAGCTACTGTAGCTCAAATTGCTCAAGAAGTTAATGCTGGTTCTGATAGAAAGGTGTCAGAATACACAGTGCATCACAGTTTGAGGCGTATGGGGCTGCATAGACGCAGGCCAGTCAGGGTGCCCATGCTGACCCCTGTCCACCACCATCTTGGTGCAGATACCACAGCACACCTTCAGGGTCTAGTGGAGTCCATGCTTCGACAGGTCAGGGCTGTTTTGGCAGCAAAAGGGGGACCAACACAATATTAGGAAGGTGGTCATAATGTTATGCCTGATCAGTGTAGATAGACATAGATGTTTATTGAATCAGTCAAACTGATTGAAGAATCATTCAAAAGTCATTTATCTGAATTATGAAGTCGTTGATCTGAATTATGAACTGAGTCGGTCAGAAAACACTGGGTGTTCATTTTGTGATTTGGTTTACTTGTTTTATGACTCATTTGTCAGTTTTCATTTAGTCTCCATGTATTTCTTTCCTTTTTTAAAGCAGCAAACGGAAAGAGTCAGAGCCACGGACAAAGTGCATGCTGAACAACGCCGAAATCACCCCTCACCACCCCACAGATCCCGTAGAGATGAGACGAATCAACTTCCAAACCCCAGGTATATGCACACGAACAGACAATCTGATTACTTTAAACAAGAACTTTTCTCTGACTGTAAACTGCTTCATCTCATGAAACTTGTCATATTTATTTATAGGTCATATTTCACCCTTCAAATCCAAAGAAAAAACTAAAGAACTATATTTTGCATGAAGAAAATACATCCTTTTTGACAATATTTTAATATTCTCCTTTCAAACACGTATTCATTTTGAAGTGCGCAAGAGTGACAAATATTGTCAATTAACTTTAATTTAACTGTCAATTTCAGGTGCACCTGCTGCTATTTCTAATTTGCATCTCTACTGATGCGGTTTATTAGTTAATAATTGTGTATAGCCTGTCAATCATTTTTATTTTGTATTTGGTTCAGGGGTTGCTTACAACATTCCTCCAACTCTGAACGAAATCCAATGTCCAGGTTGTTTCAGAGATGTATTTGCCGTCGCCATCCTTGTCTCGCCGCGACTCATTCAAAAGCAGACAATCTTTTGTCTCCTCCAAATCCTCCAGTTCAAAGAGCGTTCTCATTTTCGCTGGCTTTGGACGCTAAACCTAGTCTGACATTTCTCCGTGGCTCCTTGAAGTGAATTCGTCGAAGGCGTCTCTCTTCTGTCCGCTCTCGGCGTCTCCCCATCAAACAGCTCTTGTTTCAAAGGCGGTAATCTCGCCGCGGCTGCCCGAGGAGGTCATAACGCGGCCTCTGCCGAGAGCTCTCCTCCTACAGCGGGGATAAAACGAGAGCCGGATGAGAAATGGAGGTGGAGAAAGCAAGAAAGCCGCTATCGCCACCTCATTTCCCATAATCACCTGTCCATTGTGGGGCATCTTTCCAGTAGCCGCCTAATAACACATCTGAAATGAGCCCGGCATGCTTTCATCTTATTTCTCGCCTTTTCCGTCTGCTTCAACACTATCAGAGGTTCTCCTCGTTGAAGTCGTCCTCGTTGGACTTTATTAATTGAGGAGCGTTCAATTTGTGACGCGACGTTGTTCTTTTTAAGCGCTGGATGTCATTATCTCTTTGCTTGGTGAATTTTTATTTAAGCGGACATTTTAGCCCAATTAACTGGGACGGGGAAACATTTGCGACATTTCCATTAGCTAATAGGGGCCATTGTTCAAAGGAGCACACTTCAGTTCACTTGGATGACTGGCACATATGGCGCCCAACGCGGGGCTCAACCACTGCGCTTATCCTAATGAGACAAGACACTGACATTCTGTTTGTTTCGTAACACATTTAGGGTCAGACTGTGCTCAATTCTTCTGCCTCCTCTTTAGTCTGTCTGCATGGGTATTAAGTGTTTTAGAACACAAACATTTTTATTAGCAAACTGTTCAATTCAACACGATAAGCAAACACACACCGCTCACTGTTTTTCCAAGCCTGTGATAAATTGTCTGTAAAAGATTTATAAGTCTCGTCATCTTTTAGGCTGATTGCAAAAATCTTGACACACATCATTGATTTTTTTGCCTCATTGATTTTAAAATTAAGGCGATGCACTGATTTAGACATTTTAAAACAATAACCGATAATTATTTTAATAATTGTTTTAATGTTTTTTTTTATTATTTTAATTATTTCAATGAATCATTTTTTGATAACAATCATCTGTAGTAATGTTTAATATTATTATTTATTTTTGCAGATACAAACAATCAATATTTTTTTTTTATGGTCACCAGTATACTATGCATTCTATTTATAATGGTAATCATTAATATTAATCCTGAATTATAATGATAATTCATCCACTCAATAAAGTATTAACCTTAATTTCTGCTAATACCAATGCACTGATATATATATTTTGGCAGATATAAATAACCGATAACTATTTTTATGTTACAAATGATAACCGATATGACTGTCAAATTTATAAATCTGTACAGTTTTGCCTTTTTTATATTTTTATTTTGGCTAATGCAAACTTGACCACCAATAAAACATACATACAGTACATAAATAATAAATAAATAAACTTAAAAATATAATAATCCTATTTTTTTCCTGCATATGTTTTATGCATTCATATTTATAATGCTAATTATAATATTAATCCTGAATTACAATGATAATTCATCCACTCAATAAAGTATTAAATAATTTCTGCTATTACCAATGCACCGATATAGATATTTTGGCAGATATAGATAACCGATAAATATTCATATGTTACGAATGATAACCGATATGACTGTCGAATTTATAAATTTTTACAGGTTTGCCTTTTTTATTTTGATTGATGCAAACATGGTCACCAATAAAAGATGAATAAATAAATAAACATAAATAAATAATCCTTTTTTCCTGTATGTTTTATGAATTCCTATTTATAATGCTAATTATAATAATACTCCTGAATTATAATGCTAATTCATCCACTCAATAAAGTGTTAACCTTTATTTTTAGTATTACCAATACCAATGCACCGATATAGAAATTTTGGCAGATATAAATAACCGATAACTATTCTTATGTTACAAATGATAACCGATATGACTGTCGAATTAATAAATCTATACAGTTTTGGATAATGCAAACATGACCACCAATAAAACATACATAAATAAACATATATAATAAATAATCCTCTTTTTCCTATATTTTTTATTGACAACAGTCATGTTAGCCAACGTGCAGCATAAAAAGTACGTTTCACTTTTGTTCTCTAAACTGTACTTACAATGCTAATTATAATGCTAATTCAAATGTGATCCACTTGCTAACGTGTTAATCTGGCCCGTCTGCATAGGTGTCGTGTGCCTAAAGTCTTCACAGATGGTTCAGACCTCGACAACAGAAGTTAAAGACATTCCTCTTCCGCTCACTCTCCAGACAGCTGGACAGACGTCGAGCACTAAACAGTGACCGTATGTCGTTTTACCGCTCGATCGGCGCTGCCATCTGATATTTTGAGAATTTATTCTTTGAAAAACCACCATGGAGTCGGGTGGATGCTATAGTGAAATGTTTGTATCTTAATGTCAGACTTTTCAAATTGCGTCGCTGTGTAAACAGTATCTCCAGCGGTTCTTAGCGTCATTCTGTATGTCTAACAAACATCAGCGGCTCTGAAGTTGGATGAAGGATGGCTGATATATGAGTGAGTGTCCTACTTTCACTGTCTGACAGACTGCTTGGCGTCGGATCCAACATCGAGGACCCTCACGAGGATTACCGCCTTCATTCAAAGCAGGGGTGGTCCGTTCTCCTGCCTGTTTAAAAATGCACAATATAGTTTAAAAAATTAATTAGAGGGAGCAAATGTATAAAGGAGAAGTTTTATGTTCTGCTCATTAATTTCCTTGCATTTTTCCCATTTATTTCAGTCCATTTCAAGATTTTGTTCTCAACTAATTATCAGTGCATTTAAAAAGGATGCTTTTATTTTATTTTTGGTGTTTGCTGTTTTTCACAGATTCGGGTCTAAGCAGTCCTGTCAGTGAAGCCGGTTTTGACTATGAAAGTTAGTGCTCACATCTCGCGCTGAGCTTTGGTGTTTTCTTATCTTTTTTTAATGCGTCTGCCCCACATCCGAAATAATGGGTTGTGTTCTCCGACTACATTTGCATATGACTTTTTTTTCCCTCCCTTCACAAACTGCCGGATCTGCGCTAATGTTCACTCCTGTAACCCTGGGAAAGTTAAAAGGAGTCGTACCTCAAATGAAACCTAAGACTGTATCTCATTAGCAATTGCTTTTCCTATATGAGGTGCATGATTTAGGATAAAATAAAGTAAATAATAGCATTTTTCCTACCCTTTTTTATTTGATTTCTGTTGCTTAAAAGACATAATGTTAGCCAACATGAAGCATAGAAAGTTCATAACATGTCTTGTATATATCCTAGACCTTTGTTCTGCATCTGTAGTAAGTTAAAATGCAAATGCAGTTAACTGTTTCATCTTAATTATGACTGCTTTTAACTTTCATTCGTAACACGGCTTTTGATTTTTCCTTTTTAATTTGTTCAGTATTTCTGCTTGTCGATTGCTTTGTTCTTCCAGGCTGTTGGCTGCACTCTATTAATCCACAGTAAAAGCACTGCAGTCACAGCTGATGATGTACAGCTGTATAATTTTTACACAGGTCTCCACACATTTCCCGCCCCTCCAGCTCAGCTGTCCGTTCGGCCCCCCATTCCGCTGTTCACCGATAGGGTCGTTCTGCAGGCAGAGATAACGAGTCGAATTAATTAAACCCTCCGCAAACAATAGTCCGACATTTGATACATCCCTCCTGCCCCCCAGCGAGGCAGAGGAAAGAGAAACACGGCTCCCTTTTTTTTGTTGTTTTTATGTGAAAATATAGCAAGCGTTTTTCCTTTTATATGTAAATGAACAATCGCATAAAATCGTTTCGCGAACAGCGGCAGAGGATATCAAAAGGATTTGTTATTTGCATCACCTGTCAAGCGCAAATAAGAGACTGAAAATATGTAATTAGACAGTTTGCTTCTCTCTCGCTCAGTGATCTTGAGCTTGATTGCACGGGATAAAAAGACTCCACGGTGAAGACGCAAAAATCCTGGCAGAGAGAGCAGATAGAAAATGAACAGCAACAGGAATTTGCCCTTGAAAGAGTTATATACCTTGTTTAAACAGACTTGAAATAGACTTTTTTAGCATTTTTTGCATAGATACTTGAAATTGAATGTGGTTAATTATAAAAAACAAAAAATAGTGATAGTCATGTACATAATGCCTTGTTTGTAATGTCTATTGCATTCACTAAAATGTAATGAGTTTAATGAGTTTGGGGTTTTCTTAGTAAATGTTGATGTGCAGTTTTAATTGATTGACACCCCTAGTACAGCAAATACATACAACATTTTGATAACAATGACAACTTTGTGTCATCGGCAGAGGTTAAAGCATTTTTGCACCCCAATCGGATTAAATGTAATTGTTTTTTACGTCTTGCAGAGAGAAAATTCCTGAGAACAAACAAATAACGGCTTGTTTATGAAATAGAAAGATGGAAGACGAGTAATTGTTGTTGACACGGAGCAAAGTTGAGGAATAGGTTGACATTGGGAAGAGTTTGTTGGGCTTCGATTGGCTCTAGATGGCCTTTCTCATTGCATTACGGAGGCTGTTGTCATTTAGCATGCAGGTCTGATCTCAGGTTGTTTGCCAAAGTTGCCCTTCGCGTCTTTTTCGAGAGTGCTTTGGCATACATTACCTTGGTTCACCTTAAGAGGTTAAAACAGATTCCAGACAATCTCTAAGAGCTTGGCCGGGCTGATGAAAATAACATTTGAAGACTAACGAAAGTGTTAGCGTCCGGAAATTCAGCAAATTCTCACATACTGGCAGTGGAAAAGTGATTTTTACTGTTATTAGCATAGTTTGGTTAGCTTTATTCTGAGAGAAATACTGAAAACTAACAGCCAGAACTTTTTTCAAGGCATCTTTTCGAGTGGCATTATGGGTCATTTGCGTCGTTTTTTTTTTTTTTGTGTGTGTGTGTCATAACGTCCAATTAGCAAGTCCAATCTCAATCAAACACAAGCGAAGTCATTTGCGGCATACAACATTTCGAGAAGAAAAAAACGTGTCAACTGGAGGTCAAATTGAGCATGGCTAATGTGATTATGCAGATTATTCATGCTTAATTAAATCACAGTACTCTTGAAGGAAGATGTCAACATTTAGCCAACTTTCGACCTCTGAAGTAGACGATGAACGAAAGTCCAGTGGCCTCTGTAAATAAGTTAGCGTCCATCTCAGCAACAGCTTGTTGACGAGTTTGTCTGTTTTCTGCCTTGTTCCATTACTAATTATTAACTAGATTAACTCCACAGCAAGGCCTAGGGTTTTTTGTTTTGTTTTGTCTGAGCAAACATGTGCTAACTAGTGCTTGTTTGAGGAAAGGTCTTGGAAGCTGTTGCAGGGTTAGCATGGGCGGCTGCTTCTGTGACACGCTTGCTAAGCTTTGACTGAACTGAAGCAGAGAACACGGCACTTCACTTTGCACCGGTACCATCGGGTCATCTTAACCCAGGCCAGAACTCTCAAATAAAGCCCCTACCTTACCCTGATTACCCCCATCATCAGCCCTGCACCTCAAGAACTTTATTTCCCATCATCACTCAAACGAAGGATTACATAAGGAAATTATTGCAAGCTTCTGCCAAAAGGAAAGCTGCTAGAAATATTAGGCAAGACGTTTCCTCAAGGGAAAGGCAATATTGTATTTTCTACCACTCGCTTGCTCATATTTTTCGTGTTTAGTGTGGAAGCATTCCAGATTTTCCCCCCACAGCAGCAAGACAACAAAAGTAAGAACAGTAAGTCCAAATTTTGTTTTTGGAATTTCTTTCTTGCAAGACCATAAATGACATGAAAATGAGTCATTTTGGTGAAATACAAGATATGAGCTTGTATCAGAACTTCCTACTTGACAGGGTTAGAGTTATGGTTAGGGCAGGGTTGTCCAATCCTGCTCCTGGAGGGCCACTTTCCTGCCTGGATGTTTCTGGTGACCCTTAAGACCTTAAAGGGATCAAGCTAAAAACCCTATTGGTAGCAGGATTGCACACCCCTGGTTTAGATACCATTCCCTCATTCCCGTCACCATCGCTGTGAACAATATACATAGGGTGACTAGCTTCAATCTTGTGGTTTTGGCCTTGCGTCTCGCCTCGGTGAAATAGAAGTTTTCAGATTTTGCATTTGATTAAATCTATTATGTTTCGGCTCTGCAGACATGAACATATTTCTCAAGGGCAGATCTTAGGGGTTGTTTCAATTTATTGTTCCTGTGACTCGGTTGGAGAGGAGATTTGTTTGGTTTCTTGCAGGCAACCAAGTGCATTATTTCATTTGTCTTAGCCTGCTGAGTACAAATGTATGGTTTGTCTAAGTGTATGGAGTGTCCTCGTGCTCATCAGTTTTAGCTACAGTGGAGTGAAAAAGAAGATATTTCATTGCTTTGGCAATATTGCAAAGCTATTAGGAACCATTTGACCCCCTATCAGCGTTGTAATTGGTCTGGGGGTTTTGTAGCACCTTAGCAATCATCCTTAGGTCCTTTTCCTTCATATTGTCTGTATAAAGGCAGTGTTTCTTTTTTTTCTGTATTAGGACGATCCTGATTGGACGGACTGATGATGTAGAGCTCTGGCCTGGTCACACTGTGTCCCTAACATCACCCACTGTTCCTCACTCCAGTCCCACCTCATTGTCTTACCTGCTTGGGTGTCTTCCCCCACCCCTGATCCCGCTTTCTCCACCAACTTTTGGGATTTTGCTTTTCTTGGCTCTGGTGGCCTTACTGACCTTGTCTTTCCACAGGTATGATGAACCACCCTCCCATACCCATCTCGGAGCTAGCTGAGCACACGGAACTACTGAAGGCCAACGACAACCTGAAGCTCTCCCAGGAGTACGAGGTACGGCATATTTAGCAAAAAATACTATTTTGTGTTACGAAAAATATTGTTAGCTGTTCAGAATGGTGCAGCTGTCGGTTTTCCTGATAAACCAATGCCGATTGAGAGGATTTTTACTGTTCACATGGCAGTTACTCACGTGCCACGGATGTCTCTGTTTGGAGTGCTGGGCTCGTACATGTAGCGGCTGCTGATTAGCCCTCACCATTGCTGAATCAGCCTTCATTTGCATAGAGCAAATGTCGTCGTCCATCTTAAATCTCAGCGTGCTACAGCAGCGCTGCCATCAACACCCCCGGGGCTTAATGCCATCTTAAATGGCTCCCAGCGTGAGCCAGACCTGATATCTCAGCAGGAACACGGGCACGCTTGAGTTGAGCCAACCCTCTATCATTTTTGGGACATTGGCTTAGCATATAGATTAGCATTAGCTGCATATGCTAACCAAATGAAGGAAAGACATTCTTAAGCAGCCTGAGTAGGAGATTGTTGAATATTTAGTTTCTGACCTCGCTACCTGCAAAACATGAGTAAACAATGGCGTAATTCAGCAAAGTTACCTTCAACCAGAAATTCGCTTAAGAGTTTCATAAATTGCTACTGGAAATTTGATCTGCTCTGGCTTCGTGAATAATGCTGCCTTCACGTGCTATCGGAAATTTGATAATTCCCACTTCTGAAGTTGTGATTACAAGCTCATCGCGTTCAAGTTTTGAAATGGGAGGGCGTTCATGTGGAGCAGAAAAAGAGGTTTGGTGCAAAGAGTTTGTCAGATATGAGGATATGGGCTGGGTGTTATGCAAAAGCATGCTGTGGATTACCAAACTCTGGATTATGGCATCAAGCTTCCGTTCATTTGTGATCCGTTATGTTACAGCACAGTCTGGCATTTGGCTTGGAGCAGAACCAAACCAATCCAGACTGTGCGTTAAAACCCACAGGCGGTTTTCAGGGTAGATGATAAGAGAGACATGTTTGAGAGCACGGACAACCTGTGGAGGATCCGTGCTCTGTTATTTGTGCCTGTAATCATCGCAGGGTAAACAGTTACATCAAACCCCTCATTGTGGGTTATTTAGTCCCAGTTTCAGCATGCAAAGACGGTCGTCTAAATGAAAACATCCCTCAAGCTAGAAGAGCTGGGACGGAGCCATTGCCCGAGAACAGGCTCGGAATCATAATGGAATACTAAATTACCCCAACAGGGGAATAGAATATTTATTCAGAAATTCTCATATTGGGAATGTGGTGGCATTTATCTTGCTGGCGCCAGATAATTCACCCCCTCACAGGAAGGAACAGACTCTTTTATCAGCGTTTCCTTTGCTATTATTCACTGTCCACATAACGGTCCCGACAAAGCTACCTGGCCGAATGCTCGTGAATATTTTAAAACGATAGCAGACAGCTTTTAATTACACTTTAATGTGCGCTCTGATTGCGACAGGAGCAGGACTTTTATCTTGTTGTGAATGTTTATCTGAGCTGCTTTGTGAAGGATTCTCATTTCTTTCCCACCCGCCAGTTTCCGTTAGTTTTAGTCCTCCGTGGCCTCACTCAACTCCGCTTTCTGAATGTTGAACTCTCCTCTGTTTCTCCACCTTCTTCTGATGTTCTAGCGGATGCAAACTCACTCTCTTCTCACATTAGTATTCATGCCAATGATGCTGAGGGATTGGGAAAAGCCCTGAGGGTGGTTTCATTCCGTACTTTCTCTCCACAGTCCATCGATCCGGGTCAGCAGTTCACCTGGGAGCATTCCAACCTGGAGGTCAACAAACCCAAGAACCGATACGCCAACGTCATCGCCTACGACCACTCCCGCGTAATCCTGGCGCCCATCGAAGGTCGGGCAGAACTGCACATACACACACACACACACACACACACACAGATTTTTTTTTCAAAGAAATCCGTCTCAATACGTTGCACGTAAAGGTTCCAGAATGACTGAACTTTGTTGTCGCCCCCACAGATCCGTCTGGCTTAAAAAAAAAAAGCTGTTTAGAGAAATTTATTTTGCTGCAAGATCCTAAAATCTCTATCAGAAGAACCTGATCTAGCATGTGCATTTGGGAGTATTTTATGTCTTTATTATGCGTTTTTATAGTGTTTATCCGTATAAATCAATTTACTTTCTCCCCTTCCCACACAATTTTATTGTCTGGTCACGCACACATAAGAAACAAGAGTCAGATAATTCACAAGCAGTCAAAATTAAACTAGAAGGCAAATGGTATAGTGCACGGCCATATCCCAGAGTGCCTTCAGTTGAGGTATGGAAGCTGTCAAGCTTTTGGATGAAACATAAAATGTCAGTGGAAAATCAGGAGAGATTCTGCTGTTATGTTGGTAAAACGCCCATATTTTTTCCATCCAGAGGCGACTGTCAGTGCTCAACGCTCTCTTTTGCTGTTTACAGTTATTTTTCCCTCAGGTTCCCTCCCTCGTCGTCGCATCACCTTGATTTTCGCCACACTTCTCCACGACCCAATTTAGATGAGCAATAACGCAGCGTAACAGAATCATCACAAAGACAGCGCCCATAAATGCATAAATTAATCAAGTTCGAAATTTCCATTTTACAGTGCAGTGATTTCGCCATTAGACACAGCGGTGGAACAATTCGTGCAGGCAGCCGTGCTCTGTTCACTTAGCTATGACTAAAGCGAAACACTCCCGCGATCGCTTTGTGAGACGGGGAAGAGGCTTTTAATGGCATTCTTTTTTCCTCCTGATTGCTAATTTTGTCTTTTTCTCCGACGTAGCGGGGGCTAGAAAATGAGCACGGCCAAGTGTTTCATTGTT
Organism: Ctenopharyngodon idella; assembly: GCF_019924925.1. NCBI lineage: Eukaryota > Metazoa > Chordata > Actinopteri > Cypriniformes > Xenocyprididae > Ctenopharyngodon > Ctenopharyngodon idella. The sequence continues at coordinate 1,870,846 of NC_067229.1, read as the reverse complement.
CGTTGTTAAAGCACGAAAACAACAATTTAGCACCGCGGGCCTGTGTTTGTGATTGAAGCTTTTGTGTTGGATAAACTGTACAATTAAATATGCCTCTCGTAGGTTATTTTGCCAGAGGTCTGAAGCGGACCCCGAGTGTAATTACAAGTGACTTGTTTCAGAGAATTAATGGCATTTGCATCTACTGAGGGATTTGAACAAACCCCTAACATTAAGTATTGAATTTGTTGCATAATTCATCCTGTGCTACATAAATGACACATCAAATCACAAATATATATTTACATCACCTATATTATTATGATGATTATAAGAATTGCATGTTGGTACCCAGACCAAGACTGGACCTTTAAGGTGCACCCAGTACTAGACCCAAATTTCAAGGGCCAAGGCCACATTTATGTGGTCTCAGGACCTAAGATTGTTACCTCTATCAGTGGCACACAAGGGCTTTACTTATATTCCCGCTGCCTCACGGATCCTGAGCTTAGAAGGGAGAATGTTTGGCTGCTTTATGGGAGATTTACTGCTGGCCGCCCAGAGCGATGGCAGAAAGAGAGCGAGACGGGGTCCGGCATGGGTTCTGCTCGCTGATTTAGTCCTAGTCCAGCCTAATTCCATCGTATAGTATCTGGCCCTAAATCAGATGCTGTTGGCCGGCCCTCAGAGAGCTAGACAGGGCCGAAAAAGCTGGAAGGAAGTGAAAAAAATCAGTGAAGGGGCTCAATGGCTTTTCTTTCTTGGGGATTATTTTCTATGATGGATATCTGTCACAAGCTCTGCAATAGCCTCTAACCAGACTGTGACTGTATATCACGTTAGTGGAGTAGCAAGTTTTTCACCAGTTAAGAGACTCACACAGCAACATTGTCAGCCATTTTGGAACTGTCTAGAAACAGGGGTATTAAACCACACTTTTGAAGTCAACACGTAATGTTAGTCAAGTTTTCTTGTGCCAAAAACAGCTAAAAGTTAATTTTACAAGACAACATTTCCAGCTGCCTGCGCTATTATACATTTAACACTCGCTTTTTCATGTGAAATCAGGGCCGCTTTACTACATACATGTCAGTATATAAAGCTGATTGGTCATGTGTTTATGTTCTGATATTTTTCTCATAAACATAGCTTTAGCTTTGTGTTCCAACAATCAAATTAGTTTATTTCAAAATCCTGCTTTTTATGATATGTCCCTTTTAAAGTGAACGTCTCTGTCATTCTGACTCTAACTTTCACAGTTACCAACCTTCATGCTTCGTTTCAAGGTATCACAGGAAGCGACTACATCAATGCTAACTACATCGACGGCTACAGGAAGCAGAATGCATACATAGCCACGCAGGGGCCGCTGCCAGAGACCTTCGGAGACTTCTGGAGGATGGTGTGGGAGCAAAGAGCCGCCACCGTGGTCATGATGACCAGACTGGAGGAGAAGTCACGGGTGAGGCTAGTCAAAAAACACACCGCATTTGTGGTTTAATACAGGATTGTTTCAGAATAGTAGTAAATATCATTCTCCTGACATCAAAAGTCAAAAAAATGTAGCTCTTATTAGCTCTGTTCAAAAACTAGCTTGCTGTATTGCTCCCTACTTGGCAGCAAACTCACCAAAATAGAGCCTTATAATGGACTGATTTGGAACAGTATACATAGACAGTCAATTTTTAATTAGGTGAACATTTATTGATACTTTACAGTAAATATAATTTGCGGTGCATTCTCCACTAAGAATACATGCAGTAGAATTGTCAAAAATATTTGATATTATGATATGTATTGATACTGAATTATCTGAAATGGTTCCAATACTCCTTTTCTGCAGTATCGATACACCAATACCAGCTGTGCGTTCTCACTCTCTCTTCTCTCAGACGGCGAATTGACACACACCCTCCTCCTCTCACTCACTCGTCTCATTTGCTCCGGTTGAATAGTGCTTGTATTGCACATAATTTTAGTCATTCCCGCAGGTTTTGTGCTCATGCCAAAAGTGCGCTATCTATATAAGTGGTGCTTTCATAAAACCACCTCAAACAGCGTGCGAGTACCAAATTGAGTTATTTTTCGTGGCTTATTGAGCTTAAACAGTCAAATACATTAAAAAATTATGTCAAAATGCTCATCTTGCCGAGTATTCAGGTAAATACAGTCAGTTTTGGAACGTAAATAGTTGAGAGAAAACGCAAGTTGTGTAAAAGTATATTGGATCTGTGCATAAGTTCTTAAAGTGACAGCAGCCTAATATTCCTGCTGCTGTCTGTCATGTTAATCAAAGAACAAAAGATAAAGATAAAATCACTCACTGTTTTTGACTGAATAAATTTTGTACCTTTTAATTGTAAGCATTAATCTATATTTAATTTTTACAATGAAAACTATCCAGTGTTATTTTACATTTGCTACTTTCATTTCTGTTTCTGTTTATTTCATGTCACTTTATTCTATTGTATTTATTTGTGCTATCATTTGCAATTTGTTTATTTGTTCTTGTCTTTTTTTCTTTTTCTTTTTTTTGTATGACGATTCAAATAAAGCCTCCCTGTGCTGCGTGTGAAAGCTAATACAACAAAATTACCCAAATTATCAAAATATTATGAGATAATAAATTATATTTGTATGGCAGTTTTCCCCATGGTATCGAATATCGATATTTTTCAGGGTATCATATCGAAGTTGGAAATTCCAGTATCGTGACAACATTAACATGCAGCATTACAGTTTTGCCAAATCTTACATTTTGAAACAACTTTTGCATACGGAGCATGCCGGTGATGCCTTAAAATACAGCTACCTAGGCAGCTCACTAGGTTGTGGAAGAGAGCTAATAGTCCCTAAAAATATAATAGGCCTTTTACCCTTGTTAAAAAGACTGAGCTTCATACTGAACAAATTGACATTATTCCAGTTGAAATGCCATTGCCGGTTGAATGAATGAGCAAAAAAGGATGAAGAAAAATGGAGGCAAATAAAAAAAAGAGGCTCTCCGATAACAACCTGGGAATCATGTCTCGGCTCTATCAGCGGGCAGTTCAGCTCATTTACCACAAAAAATGGAGAGAGAGAGAGAGACAGAGAGAGAAAGAGGAAGTTAAGAAGCCCTCATCTTGCAGACTTCCTCAGCCGTGACGTCCAGAAGTTCATTGAAGACGATTCCGTCACACCCTAGACTGTCAGGCTCAGCAAACTCAGTCAGTATCTCAGGACACCCCCCTTGCTCTCTCTCACCATCTTAGCGGGCGCCACATGGCGTATTAGAGCTCTGTCAGATGCGATCAGAGTGAGTTGTTCAATCTGCAGCATAAGCGCAAAGAACGCATTAAACCTGCACATTTTTGAAGCAGCGGGCTGTCACATCGTATCAGGGCACGGGGGCGGCCCGACTGCTTGCCATGCTCCATATTGCGTGAATCTTTATTTCGGCTGTGGCGGGCCATGGGGTCTGTCAATGTGCCAGGTGTCAGAGGCGGGAAGGAAAACATTATTCCAGGGTAATTGATCTGACATGGGCAGAGGAGAAGGGTTTGTGATTGCAGGTGTGAACCCCCGTGAATCTGTACGGAGACTATTACGAGTCTCACTTCTCATTTCAAGAATCAAAAGTAATTTGGTGTCATTGCAAAAGGCTTTAGTTGGCTCCCATATGATTATTTGACCAAAAAAATTAAAAAGGAGCAGGATCTCAGTGAGGTTAAGTTCAATAGCAACGTAATTCCTCAGCACACTGAGATTTGGGAGGTATTTGCATAAAAATGTCTGGGTAAATCTGAGTCAACGACCTCCAATAAAGGCAGCTAAACCAACCTGAAAGACATCAGGTATGCTAACATTCCCTCACCCTCCGCAGATAAAGTGCGACCAATACTGGCCGAGTAGAGGGACGGAGACCTACGGTATGATTCAAGTGACGCTCTTGGACACCATCGAACTCGCCACCTTCTGCGTGCGCACCTTCTCTCTACACAAGGTAAGACTTTTTGTGTCTACCCGTGTAATAGTGCCACCTAGCATGCTCTCATATCAAAGAAAACAGCCCTAGATTCGATCCAAGCACTGTCTACAGCAGGGGTGCCTAATCCTACTCCTGGAGGGCCAGTGTCCTACAGAGTTTAGCTCCAACGCTAATTAAAACTAATCAAGTTCTTCAGGAATCTTAGAAACTTCCAGGTAGGTGTCTTTGGCCCTCCAGGAGCAGGATTGGACACCCATGGTCTACACAAGGCGTTTCTGAGATAAGTGTGCTCCCTCCTCTAGGAACACTTTGCTTGAGCTGTTTTTGAAGAGTTTTACGTTGTGCATGGACCTTTTATTTCCCTCTGGACCTTAGAGCAGACACATCACACAGTTTTGCTTTCGGTCCCGACAGACGTACGCAACCGGGATGATTGCAAACGGTTGAGGCGAACGAGACGTTTTTTTCCCGAAACCCTCCCCGGGTTCTCATCTCGACTGTATACACCAACACACGCGCATGTTTTTATAATCTCCTCGTTCCACATCCATCATCTTTTAATGTTACGCCTGCCAAAGAGAGGCACTTAGCTAAGTGGCCAGAGCAAAACGGCTCCATGCAAAATTGGCATCCCAGACGGCGCAGCGGTCAAGTAAACATGAAGTGGTTGGGAGCGAGGAAGAGAAATAGAGAGGGGTCAGCGAGTTGCACGGTCAGACCGTAACGTGAATTAAAATGGATTGAGCTTTTACTGTAGTTGAAGGGCGCCCATAAGACACGAGCCGAAGCATTGATTAACGAAAGACTGTCGTACAGAGCATGAAGAGTGTGCTCATGGTTACGGGATTAAGCTTTCGTTTTAAACCCACAGGAAAGAGAAATGAGATCTCTTCAATATCTCAATTGATTCTCCTAGACAGCACGGACAGTAATTGGATCTTCTCAGATTTGTCCCAGAAATGAAAACTCTAGTATTCCACTAGTTTCAGAATGGATCTCGAGAGATCTCTTAAGCTATAAATAAGCAATTAAATTGTCTTCTTGGACAGTTTAGATTAGACATAATGGCTTATTTAGTCATATCACATTGTCCTTACTAAAGGGACATCTTCGAATACAGACGAGGTGTGTGTTTTTTTGCACCGCAGTTCATTGTATTGCATTGCAAGGCTGAATAGTCAGAGTTTGCTTACAACCCTTACACACACACACACACACACACTCGCTGGAACACTGAGGTGTATTTATGTGTGCGCATATCCTGCAGTCGCACACACAGTCGACCCAGAGTCATGAATTCTTAAAAACAATCCTGCACAAGCCCATCCACTGCAGAGAAACACAGCCTGCAGAAGACAGCCAGAGAAAAAAAGTATCCGGCAAAACTGGGCCAGTTTGCTCTTAATTACATCGTTTATTTATTCATTTATTCAAAGGGAGCCTCTGTTGGAACAGCAGCGACATTGAAATGCAAAACCTCCCTTTAAAGACGTCCAGGATGAGAAATAAATGCTAGCAGTTAGAACTAGCAGGACACTGATGTCTGTCCCTCTTCTTACCGAAATCTCCTCTGCGGCAGACATTTTCCTGGCTCGCTTGTTTCATCGAAATACAATGTAGAAGACATTTTGGTGACACAAGGCGATGCCAGAACACATGTGTATCAACGTCTCATGTTGACGTAGCATGACTTGTCATAGCTGTAAGGTGCTTGACTATGCTAATGCTAGAACTAGGACTAATGTATCGCAATAGGATTTGTTCCTGTGAATTCATGCAACTTAACATAAAGGCAATTGCTCTTGTTTCAGAATGGTTCCAGTGAAAAGCGAGAGGTTCGACAGTTCCAGTTCACCGCCTGGCCGGACCACGGCGTTCCCGAGTATCCCACTCCATTCCTGGCCTTCCTCAGGAGGGTGAAAACCTGCAATCCACCGGACGCCGGTCCCATCATTGCCCACTGCAGGTCTGAACCCTGTTCCTACTTCTCAAGGCTCCTGAAGCCGGAAACTTTTGGTCTAGAACAAGTCTAGGTGTTCATACAGTTGCAGTTGATGTCCTTAGCAAAGAAAACCAAACTTGCCTGCAACTAATCCCTGACTTGTACGACATGTGTTTTCAGTGCTGGTGTGGGCCGCACGGGCTGCTTCATCGTGATCGACGCTATGCTAGAACGCATCAAGCATGAGAAGACTGTAGACATCTATGGTCATGTGACCCTCATGCGCTCCCAGAGGAACTACATGGTGCAGACGGAAGACCAGTACAGCTTCATCCACGACGCCCTTCTGGAGGCCGTCGCCTGTGGGAACACGGAGGTGGCGGCGCGAAGCCTCTTCTCCTACATCCAGAAGCTGGCGCAGGTGGAGACCGGAGAGCACGTCAGCGGCATGGAACTGGAGTTTAAGGTAACCAGAAGGCACTGCAATTAGGAACACCAAAGATAAAGTCGTATTGTGTGCAACTAGCCACACAAAAGTAGTTCTCACCTCTAATTACATCTCATCAGACGGTGTTGATCTGGTGGGTGCAAGATAATCGAATGTGCCACATAGGAAAGTTGATAACAATCTGCCTCTCTCGGGAGCATGTTTTGTTACCATTGATGCAGATGTGAAAATCTAGCTCTTAGTTGTGACAAAAACGACTAAAAGATGTCGCCGAGTTGATAACAGCCAGAGAGGGATTCTGGGAAGGGTAATTATCACCCGATGAAGACGGATGTTGAGGAGAAGCGATGCGTTCACTAATGAGCAGACAGGGATTGTGGATTCCATTTGGCGACTTGAACAGTCCTGCAGGTTTCTGGCCTCTGAGACCTTGAAAAGCTTTTACTTCTTCCCAGCTTTTTTCTTTTTTTTTTTTTTGCTCTTTCAGGCTTTGTCCCTCATTCTGAGTCTATTTCTTTAGCCTGGAACAAAGTAATGCTCAGGGAGCACTGTTGGGCACTAGCATTAGCGAGGTAGCAAAGCAATTAGTTGAGCAATGGGTCTCAGTAACGAGGTTGTACCATTGCTATTTTCAAAAATCATGTAACGTTTCAGTAACAAAGCCCTCTGTTTTCTGTCAGCTAAATCACAACTAGCGATGTCCAGTTTGTTAACGAATGAGTCGGTTCTTTTAAAGGGGTCGTCAAACTATCTAGGGAAAAGGTCTGAATTGGTTCTCAAATTGGTTAGAATCAGTTCCTCACATAAATGAACAAAAATATGAAGTAGCATCAGTGTAGCGAGATAATTGGGTATTGGTATGCCTTACTAGCCATAAAATCAACCCGGCCTACTAAACCAGCCAGCTAAAGTGTGTGTGTGTGTGCTTATTATTTCAAAAGCTCGGTTCATGGCTGCCGCTTCCCACCGGAATGCCTCATGCCCTTCCAGGTCCCTCTTTGAAAGCTACTCAAAGACTCAAAGGAAAGACAAACAGCCAGTGGCCGCTTCTGAAAGAAAGAGAGAAAGACTAGGCCTGGAGCAGGAACTGAATGGATTTATAACGGGGCAAAGGCATTACCTGGCAGAACATAGGAGAGAGAGCGAGCGAGAGCGAGGCACAGTTTCTAGATGTGCCAGGCTCATCCAGTTAAAAGGAGACAATCCTTCCAGACAACTGACCTAGAAATGGAGAAGAATTACGGGTACTGTGGCTTGGTTGATGTTAATTGATGGTTACAAGCTCTAATTTGGATCATGACATGAGAGTACGAGGTGTATGTGTGCATACAAAACGGTAGCGTCCTGTCACAGTATCAGTACAAAGCGGCATCCTAAAAGTGACAATGACCCATTTCGCCGATTGTCGGCAAAGTTTTGTGTGACTTTCCAGTTTTTCGGAGCAGGGTTTCGTGCCACCCGATGGACGATAAATGGGGTTTTTGATAATTATAACAGCAATGAGCGCTGACAGGTTCCTGCAACCCCACGTAAACTGGGTCACCCAGTCTCGCCTGTTTATAAACAGTCTGAGAAGAACAGAGAACAGGTGGAGAGGAAAAAATAGAGCCATTACACCAAAAATAAAAAGTTAAACGACTCTCTGAGACTCCCATGTGTCCTTCAAGCCTAAATATCCGTAACCTCATTGGAAGTAAGCTCAATTTAGTTATCGTGTTTGTGTCTTTCTCTTCCCACAGCGTTTAGCGAACTCCAAAGCCCACACCTCCAGATTCATAAGTGCCAATCTGCCATGCAACAAATTTAAAAACCGCCTGGTCAACATCATGCCGTACGAGACCACTCGAGTGTGCCTTCAGCCGATCAGAGGGCTGGAAGGGTCCGACTATATCAACGCCAGCTTCATCGACGGATACAGGTACGCCGACGGAGACGAAGCAACCGGAAGTCATTCGTTTTGCCAATTTGAGCACATTTCTGCTGCATTTAATTGACTTTCTCTTTCCTGTAGACAACAGAAGGCGTATATAGCCACACAGGGCCCATTAGCGGAGACCACCGAGGACTTCTGGAGGATGTTGTGGGAGAACAACTCCACCATTGTGGTGATGCTGACCAAACTGAGAGAGATGGGACGAGTGAGTGCTGCTCTTCTTCAAGACCAACAGCTTTCGGCTTCCGGATGATGTCATTTAATTGTGCTTTGATTTGTTTTTGCAGGAAAAGTGTCACCAGTACTGGCCGGCGGAGCGTTCGGCTAGATATCAGTACTTTGTGGTGGATCCCATGGCGGAGTACAACATGCCACAGTACATCCTCAGAGAGTTTAAAGTGACGGATGCCCGGGTGAGTCCTGAAAAATACCACAAAAATGTCTTGTGCTGAATTTTTGTGGAAATGGTTTCAAAGTAAATCCTACAACAATTTTTTTTAGTGAATGATATGGTATTCGTACTACAAATGGTGCTGGCATGGTATTTTGGACATTTACCATGGACAAGTACCATATAAAAGCCACAGTATATGAATTTCAGTACCATGGTATATGTCAGAATACCATAGTATTACCATCTGATCCCATCACTCTCATCACTCAGTATTTTTGTAAAGGAAATATTTACACGTAATTCCAATAATATCATCGTATATGGTGCATGTCCAAAAAACGCAGAATTATCATGGTGCCATGTCTGAAATCATCTAAATAACATGGTACATTGATATTGTTATACTAAATATTACTATATTCACACATCATGGTATCATCCAAGGCACATCAAAGAATATCATAGTGTTTTCTTGGAATCGTTTGGGCAAAACATGGTAATATCATGGTAATTTCATATATACCATGGTACTGAATGATGTGTAAAAAAAAAAAACACATGGTAAATCATGTGGTAAAAACATGGTAAATCTGTGGTATTTTATGCATAGTTAAAAATAATTGTTGCATTTTTATTGATTTTGTAACTGGTGCATGTTTTAATATACATTTTGTAATAATATTAATTAAATTTTTATTAAATATAATTTTAATTTCTCTTATAAAAAGGTTTTTGTATATATAATTGTGTAATGTTATATATTTAAATTTTTATTATAATTTTATTGTATTTTTGATATTTTTATTAATATGTATGAGTTAATATTGATTTTTATATAATATATATTAAAATATGGTATCATATTATATCATAATATGATATAAATCATTTGGTAAAAACATGATGATACCATGGTATTTTTGTAAGTGACCCTCATAATTTTTCCTTGCTTTTGGAAGCACATTACTGCCGATTATACAGATTACAATGTTTTTTTAGGAAATTTTCTTCTGTAGATAGCCGAAATGTCGTTAGCCATCTTATAATTGTGCTTCCCATGAGTCTCAGCAGTAGGTCTTCCTCTAGAAATGGCTGAATATCCTATCAGCTGAGCGACCGTTAGCAGAAGCGCTCGAGCCCTCATCAGTCGAGTGCCTTTCCAGCAAACCGTTAAAGCCAAACGCTCTGACTGTCACCGTACGTGCAAACTCGAGCGGACAGGCCCGAGACGAAATGAGCATCCCGAGCGTCGCTCACTCCAGCCAAGCACTTTAATTGTGATTGAATCATCCAGACAGACTCTCCAGTAATCAGACTGCAGAGCGAGGCCCGCCAAATCAATGAGAACTTTAATCAGAGCGGACTGGTGGAGGCGGGGCCTGGACTGAGGCATGATGGGAGGATGCGGCGCTCGCTTTGGCAGCGAACAAGTCACGTATTTAATCACACGATTGGACACACATGGCTCGGCCTGTAGGTTGTGCACGCACAATTCGGTTCGGGCTCTTTTCCGCCTCGTTTTCTTTCACCCTTCATGTTTTGCAGCAAAAACAATCTGCTTGTTTCAGTTGATCAGAAGGGGATCATGAGGAGATCAGAATATAAAACAGTATTTGTTGATGATTATGTATTTGTTCTGGAAGAAAGCATAGAGATCAATTAGAAAAACTATGATTTTGTATCGATTAATGTATGTTTTATTGCTTTATTCATTTGATAATTGGCGGATGTTTTAATGAACACAAGGGAAAAATTCACTGGATTAATGGAAACCTGTAGTTTGAACTGATTCATTAAAAATGAATTTAACACAAGCAAAATAAAAAAAAGCACCCAGCCTAGGAAATAGAAATGTAGAGGAAATGGACAAGCTTTTGTCTGCCCCGTAATGCGTGTGTGATCCAAAAAGCCTGAAGTTAGGCTGTGATTAAGTTTGGACTCGGCCGGTTTGATCCGTCAGCCTCTCTTATAGACTCTCTCTGCAGGGATGAGTGAATATTTCCAGCCCCTTCTGCACGATTTAATTGTGCCTCGTTCTGCCTGAGCTTCCCTTCGATTGCTTGCTTTCTCTCGCTCCGCGAAACAGGCCTCATCCGTCGCCGGGTGTCTTTGCTCTCCTCTCATCCGTCAGTGCCGGAGCTGCAGGGTTTCTCCAACCCTCGAGTCGCGCCATCGATCACCCGCCCGGATCACTCCATTTAGCAGCGTCTCCACGAGACGACACTCGTCACGGCAGACGCACCATCGATTTCCCTTAACCCAGAGTTATTCCAGCCAAAGAAAGGACGACAAAAGGCAGAAGGGTGTGGAGCTGGCTCAGATCGGAGAGTAGATGTTTGCCGTAGTTTCTCCCGTATCTGTTGTGCCTGTCAGCGTCTGTCTGGATGAAGCCAACGATTGACTGATTCGGGATTGTCGGAGTAAAAGAAACGGATGAAACTCGACTTGACGACTTTATGTAACTGTGTTTGTTTGTTCTCTCGCTCACAGGACGGCCAGTCCAGGACCGTACGGCAGTTCCAGTTCACTGATTGGCCGGAGCAAGGCGTACCCAAATCAGGAGAGGGATTCATTGACTTTATTGGCCAGGTGCATAAAACTAAGGAGCAGTTTGGCCAGGACGGGCCCATTTCTGTCCACTGCAGGTGAGAACACACGCAAACATGGTTTAACATCCAATAAGAGCTTTGAAGACCCTTTCACACCAAGAATGATAAGATATTACCGTCTATATTAGCATCCACACCAAAGCACTATATCGTTCTGTTTATTATAAGCATGTTTTTGTCGTGTGTCGCTTTGAATGCTCGAGCAGATGGATTCTGATTGGCTGTCAATGTTTTTATTGTTCATCAGCTGTAAAAAATCATTCTGAATGGGATTCCAACAATCTTGTTTCTCTGTCGTTGTCGTTATAGTTGTGCTGTGAACTCTGCTATTCTTTTATATTTAGAACAATTTTTAGAACTATATATTTATCATTATAGTTATCGTCCTATAATGTGTGTGTGTGTGTGTATATATAATTTTCTATCATATATATGAATATCTTTATAGTAACTAAACTAAAAAACACTAAAACCATAAAAAATACTACACTCAAAATAATATAAACTGAAATAAAATAAAAATATATAAACCTTGCCAAAGCAACAGTTATCATTTTCATTTTAGATTAATTTCATATACTAAAATAACTAAAAAACAATTTAAAAAAAACTACATAGATATTTTTTAAAAAGTATAAAAAAAGGACAAAACCACAAAACAAAATTACTAAAACTTTAACTAAAATTAAAATAAAATAAAAACTATATTAATAAAAGCTAAAATAGTTTTTCAATGATACAAAAATAATATTTATATACATATATTATATATATAATAATATATATATATAAATATATATATACATCGTATTTTCTGAAAAAATAAGTCACATCTAATAAAATTATTCAGAAATAATGTAAAATACTGGTAAATGAAATGAAAGTTTTACAAAAAGTATAATCACTATAAATATGTATTTTAGTTTCCCTCACTGAACAACAAATTTAATTGTATTCAGAACAGAATAGGAATGAAAAATATAAGTATAAAACATACATAAATTATAGTGGCATTTATTATAAACACATTTATTATAAACGCCAAACCTAAACAAATTTATTTAAAGTGAATCTGACACTATCGGTGTGTGGAAATATGCTATACAAATAAACGTGGATTTGCATATCTCTCTCATTCAGCTTGTGTGCCAAATGTTAATTGTATTATGTAAAAAAAATTAAAAAAAAAAAAAAAAACAGATATGAGAAATGCATGTGATGTTACAAACAAGACATTTAGCAGAATGTTCACGCTGTTCTTTTTAATTCAGTAAGCTCTAAAAGTTTTTTTTTTTTTTTACATTTTAAACCAGATGTTTCTAATCCTGAATGCGGGTTGGTCAGAACAGCCGACATCATTCACTAGAAGCTTGTTTTTGTCTGAACTTCTCTTCAAAATAAACACAAACTAGCACATATGCTCGCGTGGGACGGCTGCTTTTATCATAGGTACAATAATAGCACACACAGATACAAAAAAAAAAAAAAAGAAAAACCCTGGCCATCATCAGAAATGATGCATGTGACTCCATTACGGCGCTATGGGCCGCTGTTCCTCATTACAGATATGACTAGCAACTAAAGTGTCCTTCGCCATGGCCAGCGTTTAACAAGCAAATCGTTACTCTTCTAAAGAAGACATCGTCCAGCCGCACATAAATCACGGTTTGTCCCCGTGAGCCTCGGAGTCTGATTCCTGCTCCTGTAGATACGACTGACGCTCTGCTGCATGTTAAACTGCATTATACAGCGCTTGTGTTCAGTGAAGACTGCAGTATAGAGAGAGAAACTGCATTTGACTTCATGTATGAGGAAGTACAAGGTTGATATATATTTATTTCTATCTATCTATCTATCTATATATATATAGGGTTGTGATGTATTAGGGTTGTGATGGTGAAGAAATTTTCCCACCAGTTAATCGACTTTTAAAATGCTAATTCAAAAGAGAAATGCACCCTGAATTGGCGCTAATTTGAAAGCGAAAGTAAAATGCGCAAGGCCGCACGGGCATTCGTAACAGTGCGGAGCAGAGCGAGTGTTTTCAATTAATTCCTATGGAAGTTGAGCTTCCATATGAATGAACTAAAAACACTCAGCACCAGTAGACACGCACCATTATGAATGCCCGTGCGCATTTTACTTTCGCTTTCAAATTAGCGCCAATTCGGGGGCGGCAATTGCTTGAATGGTGGGTTCATTATTATTCTTAATGAAAAACACAACAACTAGAAAAACACAACTAATCCTTTGCAGGTTCCCTATTAGCACTGGGTTTAAATCCAAAATACTGTAAAAATCCAAAAATCTTCCGCCAAAAATCTGACTCCTGCTGCTGATCTGTCCTGCGACTCTCGTTCGGCTCACACTGCATTGAGCAGATGCGTTCAGTTTTTAATTTGTAGTGTCTGTTTTCTAACTGAACTAAATTATTTTTATTACTAAAAAAATCTAAACTACTGTGGGGGGTGGTCCCACGATATATAATATGTATGTATAATCAACCTTCATATATGTCTATCTATCATCATTAGCCAAATATATATATATATATACACACACACACACTATGTCAGTGAGTGTGTGTGTTCAGATTTGCTGTCGCGCTGACATTGTACAGACGCTCTCTGTTTGCCGGTTAAACTCTCACTCTCACTCATCTGAGTGGATCCTGCCGTTCATCAGCACTGCTGTTTCACTCACTCGTTCCAGACGCAGTAATCGCTCTCACCTGCTTCAGCTCCCACTCACGTCATTTACACACGTCTGTGTTTATAGAGCTGCTGGAGTCTGTCCACTTCTTGTCTTTACTGTCCTTTTATCTTCCATCCATCTTTCTCACTGTCTCTCTCTCTCTCTTCAGCTTGTGTTTCATGTGGTGCTGCATCTCCATCAAAGGGATGTTTTTATGGGGTTTTGGGTTCTTTTTGGAAAACAAAAAGTCTTGTTTTCCAGTAAAAATATCTAAAAATGAGTTATATTTACTTGAGATGCAAAATTCCATAAAATATTAAGACTGTAGGACCTCAAGAATGTATTTTGATTGATTTTTCTTATCTTATTAGAAAAGGTTTTTTTTTTCTTGCTAGTAAATTTCACAAACTGCAAGTAACTCATTGAATTAAACATGAAATTTTGAAGTTATAAGACTGAAATGTGTTTTCTTAAAACATACTCAGATAATATTTGTTTATTTACAACTTTGAAAAAATATTTTTTTACAGTGTAGTTTCACTTGTACTTAAAATAAGAGGAAAAAATTGCTTGTGGTTTAAGAAAAGTACATGAACACTTAATTCAAAATTTAATAACTTGCACAATTTTGTTTGTCAAGTGGATTGAAGGATGTTTCCACTGGAAAACTGATTATTAAAAGATTTTTTTCCTTTAAATTTTCACCTTTTGTGTTTCCCAGGCAAAGATAACACGATGGTGACAGTTTTCAGTGTCGTATGAACTATTTCTTTAATCTTCTCTCCTTATTCTCTCTTTCTCTCATATTTCTCTCCTCTCCATCCATCTCTCCCCCAGATTTCATATCTAATAGAGCCACATGGTTTTGTCATTAATTGCATGATTACGTACACTGAATGGAAGTGTAAATCCTCTCATTCAGTGCGCCTTCACGCCTGTCAGATTTGAAAGTCTATCTATTTAACCAGCGCTTCGGTGAAGTCTGAGAGCCATGCGATGCCAAGAGAGCCACTTCTTTCTTTCTTTTCCTTTCTTCTGCCCCCTTTCTGTAGGGTTTTGGCAACAGGGACGGACAGAACCGTCAAATGCGTTTTGTTTTCCTGACAGTCACTGTCGTGAGAGTCCAAACTGGCTTTTCATTAGATTCCCGAAATCTTACATCATCCTAACGTTGCGCTGCGATTGGTTCTGTGCCGTAGTCGACCTGCAACTGTCCATTCTTTACTTTCAGCCTCCCTCCCCGCTTTTCCAAGCCATTTTGTCACTTTCAATCTTGCCAAGTGGAGGCAAAGGGAAAAATAAGCCTGTTGTCATATCAATTATTGTTGGCTTGGTGAAATCGCTCGATGCCAAAGCAGCTTATGAAGGCAGCCTTGAAAAATCAGACTTAAGACTCCTCCTATTTCAAGCGCTGTCATAGCGAGACCAGCTTAGCATGTGTGTGTTTGCGTGTGTGTTTGTTCAAATGAAACATCTGTAATTTATTCTATGGTTCTGCTATTTATGTAGACGGCTATTGGGTGAATTTGTGAAATAATGTAGTATGCGATATATATAATGTGCACAGACCTTCCACTTCTAGTGTGACAAATGAACAGACACAATGTCATGATTTTTTTTTTTTATCTCCAATTTATCATTGGGTCAGACCACAACAATTTCTTGTTTTTTATTTTTTTCAAAATCTAATGTATTTTATTTCATGCCGAATTTTTTTATTTTTTTATTTCTGAGATGTTAACTGGATGCAATTTAGCAATACTGCATACTATTTCACATATAAATTAAAAAAAATAAATAAATAGTTGTATGTGTAAATGAATGCAATATACCAGTATGCTTGTATTCCATTATTCCATATTTGCACTTAAAATAAGAGATATCAATTTGATAGTAGGATAAGAAAAATAAATTAACACTTGTCCGTAAGTGAGTATATTTAGATGTTTCCACTGGAAAACTGACTATTAAAATGATTTTTGCAGGAAAGATTCCTCATGTGACAACATACTGTTTCACACAGAAAGATATTAGCAGTTATGTTAACAAACTGTACATGTTTTCCTCAACGCAGTGCCGGTGTGGGACGGACTGGGGTCTTCATCACGCTAAGCATCGTGCTGGAGCGGATGCGCTACGAGGGTGTGGTGGACATCTTCCAAACGGTCAAAATGCTGAGAACGCAACGGCCAGCAATGGTGCAAACAGAGGTGAGAGTCTAGAGCTTCTGTTTTACTGCAGATCGTCTTGTTTATTAGCTCATTGGTTGGCGATTTGAAGTAATAGCGAATGTTTATGCTGATGTCTTTGTGTTTCCCTCTACAGGACGAGTACCAGTTTTGCTATCAGGCGGCTCTGGAGTACCTTGGAAGTTTTGATCACTATGCAACGTAAAAAGCCATTTTTGTTCCCCCCTGCCCCACAATCCCCCTCCCCCCAACAGCCTCCTGAGCCATAAAAACTTGCTTGAAAACATGAAACGATGACAACTATACAAAATTCATACGTTTTTTTGAAGAATCGTCTTTTGGAACCAATCAAAACATGTCGTGAGGAACCCCAATTGGACAGCAACACTGGAGAAGCGCAAACGGATCCCAAACACTTCTACATCCCAAACTCATGATGGAGGAACCAAACGTATCGGCTCAGGCTGGAGGGTGGGAATGATGTAGGTGTCGGACCACTAACATTACCTCAAGTGTTCTGATGTGGAGGACAAACATCGTTTCTTTCCAAACTAACTCTGTGAACATACTACAAAAAGACAGAAAATGAAGGAAAAGTTGGTGCGATACAGCAAATAAACTACAACGATAAATGATGAGCACCTAATTGGTTGGGGAATTGGTTGGTTGGCATCTGAAATCCTTCCTTGTTTACTAAAATGGCAATGTTTCCAATGAAACGGACATCTGTCAGTCTAGCAGCGGACATCATTGACATCTTCAAGAGTGTACTCAATGGAGAAGTTGGAGGAATGGTACAAACAAGTTGGAAAAGACTTCTTTTGCTGCTCACGTCTCGGGTTCAAGCCTCTCCTTGTGACATGTTACCATTCGGACAAAATTGGGAGCCACTTCAGAAGCAATTTGAAGCAAACCGTTCATCCACTTGAGAAAGTAACTCTCGAAACCACTGGAGCTGACAAGAGTCGCCAAACACGTCTTGAGGCATTCAAAGAAATGGTTGAATCCTAATCGCATCCCGTAAACGCATCAGTTTCTTGAGTGCTTTCAAGGACATGCTAGCAAACGTTTCTACCAATGTAGCTCCATCTCCATCATCTTAAGAGCCAGTGGGAGCTTGAACTATTGGGTCAAATGGAGATTAGGACCAGAGGAACCACCACCGAAGTCTGGAGTTTCTTTGCCGACTACAACCGTGACTGGTCTCTCCATTGACGTAGACCATGTATTTGGTGCGCCGGATAGGGGATGCGTGGCTACGTCTTGCTTTCGGTACTTTGACGTCCCCAGTGACCAACATTCATTGCCATCGTTTCAAATGACTTTTTATCTTACAACTGTGTTTTTTGGTTTCGTTTTGCTCTTGATACCAAACATGCTGCTTTCGCTCCATTATGCTGTACGTGTACATTTGAAGAGTCTAACGGATGGAAGTGTGCGAGAGTGTGATGACGTGTGTTGGTCCCACCTCTCGATCCATTTCCTTATGGCCCAACGGTCGCCCAGGATGAAACCGCATGTCCAAATTTATTTTATCATCATCATCAAAACGACCCATTCCTGGTTACTTTGGGATTTCTTGCATTTATTTGCTGGTTCTTTTTGGGAAGGTGTTTCTTCAATGGATTTCGGCTAACAAAGAGCAAGAAATGGGCATGTATTTGCATCATGAAATTGCGGTACAACTATCTTGTGAATCTGTTGGTGTGGGTGGGACTGTTCTACACACTCATGCATATGCGTGTGAGGGGGAGGGTTCTCCTCTCCACGGTCAGAGCTGATTGGCTGTTCTGGAGAATGCTTGAACCTGGAGTGTTCTGATTGGTGAGAGAATGAAAGGAGCCGTGTGTAATCTTATTTCCAAAAAGCCTTATTCTTGTAACATCATAGGGGAAAAAATATATTACTGTTGTATTATTTTGACTATTATCTTCTTACTTAACAAACTTTTGATTTATTTCTTGGTTTAGTGTTTTGTTTTTTTAACAAAGATACTTTACTCATTTTTTTTTAATTAGCAAGAAAAATAATGCTCATTTTGCTCATATTATGTTAAAAGACATTCTATTTTTTCACTGTAGAAATGCTACGTGAGATGTGTTTGTGTGCATGTATACATAAACGAATGGGACATGAATGTATACATACACACTCACAATATATTTAAATGCAGAATATAAAGATGTATCCAAATCTTCATATGAATAGCCTTTTTTCTTTTTTGAAGTGGGCACTCGTTTTTATACCACCATGAAATTGTGAAATTATTGCGTGTATGAAATCATGAATGACTTTTTATTGTTTTGTTTTTTGTTTGATTCCTTAAAAGAGTTTGGGAAATGCAGAGATTTCCCATAATTCGTTGCAGGGGAGAACTTTGACTTCCTGTTGCCCAATAATGAAGTATGGATTACGATTTCAATCCTGTTGTTATTCATCAATAGTACTAGTATTAACTGAAGTATTACTTTTATAAAAGATGTAGAACTGGTTTACTAAATATTGAATTGAACAAAAAAAAAAATATACAATCTATACTTTCCAAATTTTACTAAACAAACAAACAAAAACAAAAAACAAATTTTTTTACAACCCATCTTTGTGAAAGCTTTCATTTTTTGGCATCTTTCTTTTTTTCTTTTTTTTTTTTTTACTTTTCAAACCACCGAATGTTCGATCGTTTGTTAGATATCAACTATGATCCTGAATATAATGCCTGTAAATAAACAAATATATATTATATGTATTTGTATAATTTGACCCACAAGATTTATGTCTTTGAACAATACTGAGATAAACAACAACAAAAAAAAGTTTATGCTAATGGAAACCTTCCACAGTTTTGAAAGAAGCTTTGTCTCACGCTAACAGCCCTGTTTATCTCTCTTCCCTTCATTCCTCTTTTTTTCCTGATCCATTTGTTCATTTATTTTTTCCCAACTCTTCACTGTTTATTCTTATCTTAGCCTCCACACACTGCAGTCCAGTGGTGAGAGAAATCACAATGGTTCTCCTTTTCCAATAAGACTTACTGGTCTCAAAAAAAGACTTGGCTTTCTCCAAGCAAAATATAATTTCTCATTGAAATGTTTCATGAGATTCCCCCCAAAATGAATCACGTTTTTACCCATCCCAAGCCTAAAGCAGTAATCATTTTGTGTTTTTCTCATTCTGAGTGATTCTTTTGTTAGATTCGGATGATGAAGGGCTAGTGTGCCCAGTGCCTATAAAATGCCATATGAACAGCGAGAGCGAATTGCCTTGAATTGGTTGCGTGTTTGGTGATTAGCTTCACGTCATTATCGCTCAAGCCCCTCTCTCACCACTGCCTCTGTGCTCCATCTTTTACTTACATCGGTAGTTCATTGCAAAGCTCTAGAAGTTTACAGATGCATGCCATGTTTCGTTCATTTGTTTGTTTGTTTTTTTACTCTGAGGATTTTCCATTAAGGGACAAAGTACGAGAGAACTTGGAATCTGGAAATTTCAGCGCTGCCTTTTAAACTGTTGGGAGTTTTGTGCGTTTCTAACAGACTTTTCCTCGGGAGGGAAAACGCAAAGGACACTCGTGCGATTGGACTTGTCGGACTGATCTCCAAAATCTACGTCAGCAGAGGTGCTCGGAAGTTCTGTTTGTCCTGATGCAAGGACGTTGGACCTTTGAGAACAGGAGCCAAACTAATGAATCGATTAGCGTACAAATAATGAAGAACCAATATTCAAAAGTGAACGTATTAATACCATGGCCAACAAAAAAGAAGAAAAAAAAAAAAAGCCAAACTCGAACGTGAAAATAGTTTTTCTTTGTATGAAGGCCAAGTGCTATCGCTTTCAAACTGTTACTTCTGATGGACACAATAATTGGTTTGAAACCACTGTGTATGTAGATATGTTGACTTTGTATTAAAGAACTGTTGTCTGAAAACGATGGTGTGCCTCATATTTCATCTGAAAATATTCAGTTAATATTAAGTCACTCACATCTAGCAACATGTTTGCATTATATTTCCACAGGATCATTAAAATTTCATGAGCTCAGTTTGACAAGGCAGATGGCGAAATGAAATTGCATATACGAGGACCAATCAGCTGTCATCGCACATGGCATCTCAACAGAACAATCAATTATTTCACAATCTGGCCTGATACCTGAATCGTAAACACATCCATAAGCTGAACATGCTTCATAATCTAACATCTCATCTCCATGCATTTTGCCACCCGCCGCTCGCAATTTCAACATGACGACCCGGGCATGTAATTGACGTGTGGATTGACTACGAGCTTCCACATTTGTGCATAAACCACTAGCAAACACAGATAAAACACTTGTTTAATTGTTTTTACATCCAATTATATGCATAATTAGTCAGTTGAGTTAGTGATCTGAACAACTAAATTCTCATGATGTTCTAGAACATCTTTATTTAAGTCCAGAATGAATGATCTTTTGCTTCATCATAGATTTGTGCCAGTTTATGTTAATATCACAGTGCGAATCCTCAACAAATGCCACTGGGCTTGCCAGAAGGCTTAAACCTTTCACCTGATGCTATTTTCTTTCCCTTCAGTCCGTGATGCTTCAGTCGAGAGAGCGAAACATGGATTATATTTCAGATGAATTCAAAAAGACTTTAGTAATGCATGTAGAATCTGATTTGTTGTTAATAATGTTGTTCCAGGAACCGCCAAGTCTTGATTAAAAGTCCCACAAAATGTGTTTTTCTTTTCCACTGCACTACTTTTACATAGTTTTTTTTTTTTTTTCTTTATAAATGTGCTAGACGGATGTGTTCTCGTGTTTTTTGCAGCATCTTGCGTATGACACTGTGCTCTAAAAACGTGGCAATCAAGTTACGTTTTTTTTTTTTGTCTCTAGCCCTTGCATTTTTTTGTTCCACTGTCTCACATATTTAACCGGAAAAAACGCATTCTGTGTGAATGGCACATTCCACTCTGGTACTTTTCCATTGTTTTTCTATAGGGGCTTTCCCACTGGGTAGTTATAGGAACTAGCCACCATGGCGGTCCCCCGAGATGCATTTTCCCCTGCATTCGCACTGCCAGTAGGAACTCTGAAGTGACGTACACTGTGACTTAGGGCCAAATTTACTAAACGAGAGCGCAATGCCACAAATGCGTCGATGGGAGTGGCAAGTTTTGCATGTGATCTTCTGCTGACGAGCAAATTAAAGAACACAGATGCAGTCAACTCATTTACATAATGACCAACGCAATCTACAAAGAGCAGCACAAATTAGCGTTGGGACGCAAATAAGCAGAGGTGATGATCATCAGGTGGGGGTCGACACAGGCGCAACTTGTTACATGTAATCTGACAAACACGTACACACACACACACACACATATATATATATATATATATATATAGGCCAACATGGCTTGGCAAACAATATGTTAAGAGTGGAAAATATTTTCTCCCTTCTACCTCATTCTCTGTTCTCTGTTGTGTCCCCTCCTAACAACAACAATTGCAGCCATGTCGCAAAATGTGTTAAGACATGCATTAAATAATGGCACAAATACCAGTAAATTGACTAGCGCAAACATTAGTAAATTGCGTTATATACTCTCCTCCCATAAATTTTGCGTCTGAAAGGGAAACTCCTACAAATGCATATGCAATAAGGTCAGTCGCAAAAACAGCTCAGTCCACGCCTTTTTTAGCACTAATTTTGCACTGCGTGTCTTTAGTAAAACCCCGACAGTAGTTTTTTAACGCCAAAAGAGGGTTTGCGCCTAAGTCCTGCCGCTCTGTTTGTTGTGCAGGACTTTTATTTTGACAGCATTGAGAACGGGTTAGCCAGTAATACATAGTCATGTTTCACTTGGTCTCTTCAAAGTTGCGGTGGATTACCTCAGTGTAAAGGTTGAGAAGTGACTGGACTTCGGCGTCGGCCCATCTATCGCTGTTTTCCGTGTTCGTGGAGTAAATAGGCTATAAACTGTGTGTTAACACAGCTTTTTTTTTAAATGGCGGGTGCCAGTGTTTTGGCCAGTCAATGTACACTTGCATCACTGGTAGTTTCTATTGTGCTGTGTTAGATCCTACTCTAATCTAGCTAATTTACTTCCTTCAAAAGGCATTCCTATCACTAAAATCGTTCAAAGTTGCTGCAGTACGAACACGCCAAAAAGCAGGTACTTCCGCCATTAGTCATAGGAACTATGAAAACATTTCTCAGGTGCAAAAGCCCCTTATGTAAACGCGCTAGACGGACCATTGCGATCGCGTTTTTTGCACCGTCTCGTGCATGGTTTTAAAAACCATGCCATTTTTTTTTTTTTTTTTTATTCCACTGCCTTGCGTCTTTAACCGCAAAAACACGTTCTGTGTGAACTGGCCCTAAGAAACTTAATTTTTCTAGACGATGCAAAAGAGAAGGTGAAGGAGATCTGGGGCTAATTGCTTTTCTCGTCACTCATCTAACTCATTAGCACTGTTCCTCGGGAGCCCATCAAAGCGCCGTTTGCATCAGAGCAGCCAAAAGCCATGGAAATTTCTAATAAATGAGAAAGAAGTAAATTGGACCGTCCGCCGCCCGTGGCAGAGCTGAGCTACAAATGGCACATCAATTGAATCAAGGCATGGAAAAGTAATCCTGGAGAAAGAGCCAGACATCATCTTTGGGAGATGAACAAGATAGACTGCATTTTGCTCTGAGTAATTGCTTAGAAATTGTTCAATGCACTTGTATTCGGATCTAATCAAGACTGAATTCTTTCAAATGCATTTGATACAGCAATGGGTTGATTTGTTTTTGTGAGTTCTTTTGGTTTAGCAGAGCACTATTCTTGAGACATGGGACAAAACAGTTTTATGTTAGTTTAGAAAACGGCAACATTTACACTTTAATGTGAGTCGAAATTATCACTAGAATTTTAGTTAATTGTACAATATTTTATTCAATTATCACTCACAGCTGTAAATTTACTTTCTGATTTATTAATGAAAATGTTTTAGAAATGTGACAGTATCAAAGTCTTCACCTTATATAATAATAGAATATAGAATATAATCTTTCCATATTTTGCCTGCTAGGAGTTAGGACATAAAAAGCCAAAACTGAGATAAAATGTCAATATATTTTTGTCAAAATTTCAACTCTGTATGTAATAATTTCAACTTTTCATCTCATAAATATGATTCAGTATGTCATAATTTTGACTTTTATGGCATAATTATGATTTAAAAATTCTTTATTTTAATCTGTACTTTATTTTCTTATGTGGTGGAAATGGGCTTCCGTAGAATCACCTCCATTACAGATGTTTCACAGCATTTCTAGTGCGCATAGCTACAAATACATGATCAAATGTTACTGAATTCAGTAACAGAAAGCAGGGTTTATTTTATGCTAATCCAATTCTTAAGCAACCTTAACCGAGACCTTTTTGGGGAAGCAAATGACTTCTTTTTGAAAATTCACTTGAATACACTTACGGTTTATCTCGGCGAGAGGAGAGTGGCTGCTCTCCGAGTTTATTATGCAAATGAGACAATTTGACAGATTGCACACAACCCTTCATAATCACTGTTCACGGACGACTGGCTGCGGCACGAGCCGTTTCACTGGGTGGCGCACATATTTATTCGGAGTTTCTTGGCTCTTTTAACTACATATGTTCTCAAAAAACACTTTCACAGCACTTACATTATACATCCCAAACATGATGGGTCAACAGCTTTTATTGGCCCTGGAACAACTATCCTTAAACCAACCATCACCTTAACTGTGGGTTTTTGTTATAAGCTATAGGCTAGTCATGTAGTGCACTACACTAACGGAAACATTCAGAGAACTTTAGCTAACATTGTTGCAAAATGATCAAATCGAATGTTCCCTTAACGTTCGCATAACCAATAAAAAAAAAAAAAAAAAAGGTTTTTAAAAACTAGACTCTTCAAACGTACAGAGAACATTTAGAAAATATTTCTGCGAGCAGCAATTATCGGGGTTCAAGCACTTTAAGGCCTTTAAGCACTTGTGCAAAAAGATCTTACGTTTTATTTAGCAAGCCTTTAACCACTAAATTCATAGAAGGAGAAGACCATTTACAGCCAATACAGGCAATTTACCATTGGAAATATATGGGTTTTAAAGCTTTTTAACAGTTACATCGCCACCTATAGTCCGATCTTCATTAAAGTTTGCATGCTTGTTTAGAATCATATGTTGCATGTGCTCACCTATTTTCGTGAAGTTCCAAGCTTTCGTTTAGGAGTTATAGGCTTTTGTATTCACTTGGCCACGCCCCTTTTCTAATTGACCCTCTTATAGCTACCCAAAGGGTAAAGTTAAACTTTTTTTGATAATTATTGATCTAGAGAGTCCAGAGAATTGTCCTGGACTAGTTTTGTTCCGATCGGGCGAAAAAACCTAGGGACGAGTTCGCAAAAGTAGGTTTTTTACATAATTGCGAATATCTAATTAATGATTTGATTGACAGTCGTGGTTCTTGAGGCAAATTTGTTCAGCATGAGGAGATCTATCAAATGATATGAATATTGTGTGGATGTGTGAAACACCACGTGATTACAGGGGCAATTTCTTTCAAAATTCTCACAGACCTCTAGGATCATGAGTCGAACATGCCCACCGAGGTTCATTCTAATCGGCCTCCATTAACCTTGTCTAATAGGTGCTCAAAGTTCATTGGCCGACAGCTGACATGTTTTTTGAGATGCATCAGTGTCCTCATA
Source organism: Ctenopharyngodon idella (assembly GCF_019924925.1). Lineage (NCBI taxonomy): Eukaryota > Metazoa > Chordata > Actinopteri > Cypriniformes > Xenocyprididae > Ctenopharyngodon > Ctenopharyngodon idella. The sequence goes on along the minus strand of NC_067229.1, from coordinate 1,845,963 downwards.
GACAGTCGTGGCCCCTCGGACGAAAACACGGAACACCAATTTTCAAGTCGATCGGACTAATAGTTGTGTAGTTATAGCCATTTTCATGTTTTTGTCCTGTTATAGCGCCACCTCGTGGCCAATCGCCGCAATTATTATTATTATTTTTTTTTTTTTTTTTACTGTGACCAAAGATTGAGCCCATAGACAGGTGTTCTGAGTTTGGTGAAAATATCTCATTCCGTTTACGAGATATTACCATTTTAGTAAAATTGGCCCCGCCCACTTCAAACGTTTTGGCACCCTTTAGCGACTGTAAATAAAAAATTCTTTTTTTTTTTGATAACTTTTGATATTCCAACTCCAGAGAATCTTTCTGCACTGGTTTGGTTCCAATCAGGCAAGAAACCCAGGACTAGTTCGCAAAAGTAGGTTTTCCACCGCTGTAGCGCCCCCATCAGGCCGATTGGGGTGAGCCTTGGTGACGCTGTAGGCGGTGTAAGTACTACCAGGCCTCAAAGTTTCAAGTCTCTACGATTTAGGGGAGAATGCTGATCCTTGGAAATTTTAACAATTACAATAGGGTTTCAGCGCTATGCTCTTGAACCTAATAACGTTTTTATAAATCAAATGTCATAAAGGCGTCATGATAGGCTATACTTTTTCTCAGGCAAAGCAGGAATAGTCTCTACCGCGCATGTGCTATCAGTCTAACCTTAATTTGTTATTCAAAGATATTTAGTGTTATAGGCTAATTGTATTTGTTCATTTTGCTCTGTGCAGGTTTTAGAGTTATAAACAGCTAAACAATTAATGTGCGTTTTATAATTGCTCGTTATGTTGATTAAGTGTTTTTTCTGTTTTGTGCCCTCAGTTAAAGAATTGTGTGTAAGTGGGTGGTTGTGCTTCATTATGTGCTATGAGGCTAAAGTGAAATGTAAGATTGAGGTTTTGTAAGTTTGTAATATGACTCAAAATCACTTACGTGTCAAATCTTTTTATTTTACTCACGGCAATAATGAACTAAACCATTTCTGCACGACGAGGTACGTCTTCTCACTCTCTCTGGGGATTTTTTTCATTTTAGTTTTATTCACTAGCTTGACACTGTGCTGCCCTCTTGTGACAGACAATGGAAGCGATTTTATTTTGGAAATTATTTACTGTAAACGAAGCCCAAACCCATATGATTTCAGGTCCATATAGAGACATGTTGCTCAAAATGCTTTTTATAGTATCATTTAACCCTAATAACAATAATTATTGCATAATAATAACATAATTGTGACACGAGACGATCTCATATTAATGTTTTCTTTGGAAATGTCAGAAACAGAATCTCTTACTGTGGAGTTTTTTCTTTATTTGTGGTTTATCTTAGGTTTATGAATTCTAGTCCAACTGTATTTAATATTTCACAGGTTTTACAGAACCTAATGTGGATTTGTAAAATGTTTGTGGATGATGGCAACATTATGCAATATAATTGCATAATAAACTGGTTTGAGTAAGATGACAGATGATATTGTTTTATTCTCATTATTATATAATGATATTCCGCCTTACCACCTGTCTTACCGCCTTTCTCTGCATTCGACCAGATGCATGCTGGGATAGACTCCTGCTGGGACAGAAATTGAAGCTGGTGTGGATGGATGGATATTGTCACTTACAGTATGTACGTGTGTGAATCACTAAATGAGACAAGTGTGCTAAATTTCATAATAATTCAAAAGAACCAGCTAACCGTTACAGAAAATGTGATCACATGTGAAGTTCATGTGTTTTTTCTGTAAGGGAAAAAGTACCTTAGAACGTTTTGGCAAGGTTCTTTCAAAAACATTAATAGAACGTTCGTTATGAGTTACCTGGTCTTAAATAATGTTCTCAAAACGTAATGTTTGTATATAGAGTGTATGCATGTGACGTCCCCTCGGCCGTTATGACTGCGGTCACGCCCACTGTGTGGCAGCATTGGCTTTCAGCGTGAATGCCGCGAAACACACACAAAACACATCCAAAACGGGAAAGAGCTTTGCGTTTGACTGTACAAACAGATTTGACACGAAATCTGAGGTATATTTTTACAGACTGCCGAATTAAGCTATCGCTGCAGAAACAACTGCAGGCAGAGAAACAGTTATAATTTTGTTAATATGTTGGATTTTGGGGTAAAATCATACCCTATATAGCTATTGTATTGTTATATATTGTATTACCACATCAATTAAATATTTACAATCTTATTCTGCATAATTGTTTTTGTTTTGTTTTTTTTTAAATAAACACTGACAAAAACTATAGAAGTTTTATGGCTGGACGATATATGTAACAGTGATCACTCCGATTTAGACCTACCTATATTGTAGTTCACAGGCAGATTTGCTTTATGTATTTCCCCGGAGTCAAAATCAGGCACATATAGCTAAATGCCAGGAAACACGATTCCTGGCTGCATATCAATATCCACGGATTAGGTTTCTTTGACAAGTTGTAAGGAACACTATCGAGCCCAAGGTTTAGTGTAATCGTTTGTTTTACTCGCGTTTTCTCAGTTTCCCCTATTATATCAAGTCATGCAGCAGGATCTTTTGCCACTAAGTCCAGCTGAGGGAGCGTGTTCTGGCGGGAAAGTTACGCATACTTTATTCATGTAACGTTTTTCTAAAACGTTTTAATTAGTTTAATGTTTTTTTTGTTTGTTTGTTTGTTTTAAATGTTACTGTTTCAGAACGTTCAGAGAATATTCAAAAGTAACATGTCAAAAGGGATGTTTCACATAACCAAAAAACAAACAAACTAACTAAAAAAACGTGTTGAAAGTTCAGAAGACCATTAGCAAAACGTTCTTACTACGTATTTTTGTTAGCTGGGGCAGTTCTACCATGGTATAGGGATGGTATCAGATAATAATACTATGGTACTTTGAAATATACCATACATTATATTTCTAAGAATACTTATCTTATACTTGTCTATAGCCTATTGTGTATGCTTTATATTTTTATTTCTTATTTACTTATTCTATTTTGTTCCATGTTTATTATCTTGTCGCTGTCATTCTGTCTGTACTGTGGAAACTTCTGTCACCAAGCGTATTTGGCAATAAAGCTCTTTCTGATTCTGTAACACCATGATATTTTTATAGTCACATATCATGGTATTTTCACAGTAGCCTACTCTGAGATAAAAAGGGGTTACTACAATGGTACAAAACTTGATGATACTGTTTCGTGTGTCGGTAGCAGTCGGATTCTAAAAATAAAAATAAAAAACAGATTGTTTTCTGAACGTTTTCTGTTCCTTAATGAAGTGTTTTGAAGAGCTCGGATCTTCATACATATCAGCACAAAGATTTAGACTTCAGGACAATTTATTTGTTTTTGGAAGCATTTCCTGCAGCAGTTCAGAGGTCGGAATTCATCACTAGCAACCTTATTTGGTAGATCTGTTTTGTTTTGTTTTAGAGTTTATTGCTGGAGGCTCTGCGCTGATTGATGAGTCACTTAAGAGTTACTTCACATGTCTGGGGATGTTTGTGCAATAATTAAATTAATGATCAGTACAGTTTTGTGGTAATACGAATCTGTGCCTTGTCTTTGTTCGCATGTAGAAATATTTTGATCTACATCTTTACAGCGCGCAAGCCTTTAAACGTGAGCGCGGATGGACGCGACCGACGCATGCGCAGTACCACATGCACTCTTCCCGCGTCTAGCAAAATCGGACTGCATGCGAGACGGAAATGAACGCGGAATCGCGAAGTATGTTTTGGTCTTCACATCGTCGGAGCGATGTGTAAACAATCCAACCGCATTTTATGTGTTGTTTAAGAGAGCATTTATCTGAAATTGATGACAAGACCAGCATAAAAAAAATAACAGCGAATAATGGCGTCCCTGTAAGAGGTTGTATAGGAAACTAAATAATATTTCAGATAATACCCTTTTGTAAAAAAAACGTGCTGGTGAGAATGTAAGTTTAGCATATAAAACAAAAATAATAAATTATTAATGTAATGTTTATATGAATAAATGGGAACATGTATATTTTAGGTGCTTTTACTTGTCGCTTTTTCTTTGCATTTATTTTATTGTATTGCTGAATATTTCCAGGTAATCTCTAATATGAGCTCATAAAACTGCATGTAAAATAGGCCTAATAGTTTTAGATGCATTATAACACTAAGACAGTGTTTAAAAAATTCCCGTCAGCTACCTAGATATCCATCATGTTGATTTGGATGTTGTTATTGTGATCCGTCTGGAATCGTGCCGTGTGCATTTTTTCCGTACAAGTTCAAATAAAGGACGTCTGTGAAACCCCACCCCCCACAAACCCCTCTGGGTTAAATGATGAGAGCGCTGCTCTTAAAGGTACCTGCTTGCGATGGAGGCTTAACACTGTTCTCTCCTGAAGCCGTGAGTGTGTGTGTGTGTGTGTGTGTGTGTGTGTGTGTGTGTTCGCACACTGTGTTGTGAAACAGTGGGATGGCCATGACCTTGATCTGTACCTGTGTGCCAGGGTGCCGGCGTGGGCATCAGGTGTTGGCATCTGCGCTGCAGGTGCCTGTGCCCAATTAAAGGGGCGGCTTGACAAGCTGCCCGGTGGGCATGGCAGCAGGCCTTTAATTTAATTACATGGAAATGCACTGATTCAGGGTGAAATGAAGCAGAACGTGTCTGTTTGTTAGCCGCAGATGACTGCCACTTGACTGACAGAGCGCTTGGATTCTGGCTGATGTTTTTTTTTTTGGTTATTAACACGGGTTCACTGCGCTGGAGGACCTACCGCGGCGTATCATGGATCTGTGTGTCTGATGAAGTAATAAATAGCTGAATTTACTTGTGTAGACTTAAGGCCCGTTCACACCAAGGATGATAACTAGAGTGCTGCAGGGTTGATGTATTTTTGTAGGCCAAAACCTGGAAACGAGTTGCATTTTAGCTCTTCAAGTTCCATCATCCCAAAGTCAGAAATAAGTTCTGTGGTGAACACAAGCTCAGGATATTTTCACGTTTTATTCGACAACATAAATACTTCAGTAATATCTCCTTGTGATTTTTTTCTTTAAAAGCTTTTATTTTTCTTGAAAAAGGGTCGCTAACAAGTGGCTACATGGGACTACAGAGGTTGTCGGGGACGTTAAACGTCGTCATACTGAACTCATCTACACACTAGTCCGCTTTTACAGCCTCATTATGTTTATAATCGCACTCTTGCAAACCCTTCTAACTCAAACTTTCAGGGAAAATGTTTATAAATTAAGAGTTGTCGATGCTTAACGGTGGTGACACTGAAGTCGAGCAACCGCGGTTTACTTCGTTTATAGCCTGCGTTTAGCTTTTTACTTCTGGCGCTTGAATTTATGCATCAAAATTCACAAAGTTTGTTTTTTAACATGTATTTTAAGTGAGCACATTTGTAAACGGACAGTGAAATCACAGCATACTCCCACATTGCTAGTTTTACATTGCTAGCTTGCAGTGTAGCATGTTTTAGTCCAAAAATAAGAAGCTGATCAGAAGCAGCGTATGTAACTTGGAGGAAAATCAAAGTGCATGACGCAAGCGAACAATAATTCTGGAAAATATCATACCGCCCTTCCCTGGAGACACTCAAACGCCACTTGGAGTTCACAATCACCACTCTGAGAGAGAGTTCAGATGAGTTATAAAACTCTTAACGCCTGCTCTTAACTTGGCTGAGAGTCAGCGCCTGCAAATAACTGTAGACGTGCCATAAAAGTCGGTAGCATAAAGTAAATCAGGTCGAAAGTTCAGCTGTATGTGTTTGGATTATAGTGTCTCATTCGGTCATATGGTTTGTGTTATTCATGAGGGGAGTGATCGGCTACCTGGCAGGTCTCGTTAAGAATGAGTGTGCGAGGTGAACATCTGAATACACTGATGCCAAAAAGAGCATTACTCATCAAAGACACAAGAGCAATAAACATGTCTTTACGTTTGAGTTTATTTACAAACCCAAACTATGCAGAGAATGTGTTTTTCTTGCTAATTGCGTAGGCCTGCAAAATGACAGATGTTTAGCACTAATTATTGTTGCATGACGTCAAATAACCCAGCAAACAAAACCATGTTACGAAAACATTATTTCTGAATGTTCTCCATCTCTTAGTTAAACTTTCCATTTTATCAGTCTTCAAATGCTATGGGAAAATTACTTTTAAGTCATCCCTGAACATTCTGAAACGAGTAGTAACTTTAAAAAAAAAAAAATGTTCCATGAATGATGTATAAATGTTTTTTAATGTTTTGAGAACATTATTAAGACCAGATAACTTTGAACGAATGTACTATTAATGTTACTGGAAGAACGTTTGTTCATAAGGTTGAGAGAACATTAGCTGAAGTTCTGAGAACGTTCCCTGTTTGCTGGGAATCATTACTTAAAACACTGATTGTTCCATAGATTAATAAAAAGAGAGAGATAGAGCTATGAAAAAACTAGCATTGTGGTGGCAGCTAGCAGCTAATCGCACCACATGTTGATTTCTCGATGTTAACTTATGCATTTAGCATGCTATGCTACAATGATCCCTTGGCTAATTGGAAACAGACATTATGTTCTCTAAACGTCCAGCAGACCTATCTGCTCTGGTTGTTTATTGCGGTCATAAATGCTGATGGGGCTTTTAGCTTCACCCCACAGAAGTATCTGATCTAGCGCTAATACTTTGCAGAAGAACAGACCCTTTGAAGACAAGGTAAGAGTAAAAAGAGAGAGTAAAAGTTTGTAGACTTTAAAGATCTAATACTTAAGCAAAGTTTGAGATTTCTTTCACTTGCTTTTATTTATTTATTTTTATAGACATTTTAAGGTTTTTGTTGGTGACTAGCTAGTTGATGTCCTGATATTCCTGATCTGTTTGTCACTATCCCAAGAACACTTCCAGTCATCAGTCACTTTCATCAGTGTTTTAAAAAGCGTTTCCGTTTTCCACCTCAATGCATAATTAAAATATAAAGATGCAAAAGCATTTTCCTAAAATCAATATCCGTTCATGCAATATTAATGTCATTTGAGCTGCTGATACACAGATTAGCCTGTACCACAAAAAAGCACTATGATGATCAAAAACATGTTTGGGTAAATAAATGGTCTCTAAATATTTCAACCCAAATTGTGTTGGTATTGAAAGCTAGGCTATATCTATGGAAGCCCATATAAGAAACAAAAATATGTGGCGGAAATGGGCTTCTATGTCATATCGGAGAGTTTCTGGTATTGATTTTAGTTTTAGAAGTTGCTGGCGGAAGCCCAAAGATTCTTTCATGATCATCCCGCGGCTCTTCCGGGAATAGCGGCGCTAAATAAGCGCGAGGAAGGAGGAACAGGATGGTGTGTCTCATCATCATCATCATCACAGTCATGCGCGTATTTGAGTCGAAGAGCGGATGAGTTTGAGTGTGTTATCAGGATGGAGGTGATGGAGGCAGAGCTGGAGGATCTCTGGAGAAGCCGGGATCCGCGGAGAGACTGAAGGAATGCGCGCCGGACTTTAACGGCTTCTCAGGTAAAATGTGACATTTTGGACTCATTAATATGTGCATCGCTGTCAACTTTAACTTACGATTTGAACGTCGCGCGAAGTAGTTTTATGTTTACTTTGGAAGTAGACACGGTTTTACTCGTTGTAGATGTGCTTCTGCTAAAACGATCTATTTTTGTAAACTTGTCAACCACAACAACGTCAATGCCAAAATTGAATCACATGCAATTTTGGTAGGGTAGGCTATATACAAAGTTTAACGGTTAGTCGGCAGGTGCAAAACTTAACGAAAAATTACGTTTTATATGAGGTGAATTATTTTTTTATCTCTGTTTAAAACAGCTGCGTCATATTTTATATAGGCTAAATGAGTGGAAGTTTTTTACGGGTTTTTTATTTTATTTAACTCTTGAGTTTGAACTACTGTTATGCATGATTGGGAAAAAAAACGTGTTACAAAAATTCACACAAAATTAACTGGCAAAAACGCTCATTTTTAAATGCATATTAAAAAATAAATAAATAAAAAAAAATGCATGTTTAAAATGATTGAGGACCCATAGTGCTTTGCGGGGGTGTTCGATCTGTTATCTAACATTTGATCATAACATTTATCTTAATAAATCATAACAGATATCTTAACATTTAACCAAAACAATGTAAAGAAACTTTAACTTTAGTTAAGTGTTGCTGCAAGATCTCTAGAGTGTATATGATATTGAATCATATAATGATGTGATTATGCAACAAAACAACATATAGCCTAGCCATAATCATATTTGATAAATAATATCCTCCATCTCTTTGCTGATGTTTCACACATTTAGATGCAGCTTCACATTGAAATCCTTAAAGATGTGAATGCATGGAAACGAATCCCAGATTTCCCAGCCCACTCTCTGGCGCTGACATTCGCTAAGCTTATTTCTGGGATTCATTTTATCGAATTCGATTACAAGCACACCGTGAAAAGGTCTGTGTTTGGCTAATAGAGTTTGTTTTGGAATTACGCTGCTAAGAGAGACACATAAACACCATCACCAGCCTCAGGTTTCTGTGTGCTGTATCCTCATTAGCAGCGATTACAGGAACCCACAAGTGGAGACGGCATCCTCGGTCCCCGAATGTATTCAGATGTTTAGCCTTTTGCCTCATGAAAAATAATGGCTGAGGTAACGGCACTTACGGTATCGATCTGAAGCGGTTTGTGGATGAAGACACTCATGTTTAATGGCCAAAGTGGAGAGGAACTACTTCACATTCCTTAGGGAAACACCAGAAACGGATTTATGTGTTTTTTTAAATAAGGTGTGGCTCATCCATGCGATCTTGGTGTTTTTATGTAAATCCAGGAAACTTATACAAACGCTTTAGGGCTGAATACATTGAGATGGTTTGTTTTGCATGATGGGAAATAAAGCAACAAGGACACACATTAAAGTGAGTTCAAATGTTTAAGGAAACTTAATATGGAAAAAGAGGGCCTAAAATCATCTTAATCATGTTAAAATCACTGTAACTTATGGCCTCGATCTAAGTTTCAGTAAATAGAAGCATTTATGTTATTATTATTATTATTAATCAGAATAAAGAATTCTTTTGCTCAGTAATATAGCTCATGTCAGCTATTTATGGTTGCAACTTGGCTCATTAACAATTGTCGGTCAGCTTCAAATGCTTTAGATCGTATCCAATCAGAAGTAGAATCCAAAATATACATTTATATTAAAGCTATAAATAATGAGGCTGCATAAAATCAGTCTAACGGATGCTTTTATGAACAGTGGCAAAAGCAATGTAATATATTAATAAGTAATTACATGTATTATTATTAATAATAAAATGTTAATGGAAGAATGTTTTCACAATAATAATAATAGGTTAGGCTAGTTAAAATTGTTAATGGATGAATGATTGTATAATAATAATAGGTCAGGTTAACTGTATTACTTAATGAAAGTATGTTTTTTAATAATGATAATAGGTTAGGTTAAAAAAAATAGTGACGTGTAGCCAAGTATAGTGTCCCATACTCTGAATTTGTACTCTGCATTTCACCCAATGGGCAGCCATTTTTGCTGTGGCACCCGAGGAGTGATTGGGGGTTTGGTGTTTTGCTCCTCAGTTGTGGATAATGAGAGTGGAAGAGAGCGCTGTTCATTCACTTTCATGCCAGTTCTGAGACTCAAACCCGTAACCTTCGGGTTACAAGTCCAACTCTCTAACCATTAGACCACAACTGCCTAATGGTAATAATGTTACTTGATGGAAGAATGCTTTTATATTATTAATAATATTAATAGGCTGAATATACATATAATAATAACAATTATTATGAATAATAATAGGTTAGGTTCATTATATAACATGTTTTTATAATAATAAGTAAAGTTTGTGAACCATGTTTGATGTTGGCTTGACAAAGCCTCATCTGAAAGTTTGAAATAACCTAAAAGCACATTGCTAGCATGATTTAGCACGTTGCTAGCATGGTTTAACATGTTGCTAGCAATTTTTAGCATGTTGCTAGCATGATTAACATTTTTCTAGCATGTTTAACACATTGCTAGTATGATTTAACATGTTGTTAGCATGATTTGACATGTTACTAGCATGATTTAGCATGTTGTTAGCATGATTTGACATGTTACTAGCATGATTTAGCATGTTGTTAGCATGATTTGACGTTACTAGCATGTTTTAACATGTTAATAGCATGATTAGCATATTGCATGCATGATTTAACATGTTAGCACATTTTAACATGTTGCTAGCATAATTTAGCACATTGCTAACATGTCCTCCCTTTCGCGGGCAATGAAAGATACAACAGATGGATCCTTTGCAGCTTTGCCTATCCCAGAATTCATTGCACGACAGTATTTTTATATTGCAGAATTACACATTTAAACATAAGTATTGGGTTTCAACTTACTGAAATATCCAATGATACAAACGTAAAAATAATTTTAAAAAAACTTTAAATTGGTTCAAATGTTGACTTATGTCTTACTAAGATGCCATTATATATCCCATATACGTCCCATTTAACAACGCTTGTTCCGACCATCACGGCTTTCGAAGCCTCTGAATTGTGACACAGTGTTAGCATGTTTTAGGTTAATTATAGTACTTCATGGACTAATTGTTTATTGTGATTAATATTATTGATTATTAATAAAAAAATTTTTTAAAAACTTCTCCTTTACTTCAGCAAATGTTACGTTTGGGCTTGTTTATTGTTGTTATGATCTTACATATTTGAAAGGAACCATCACAATAAGTGAATTCATTTGTCGATTTGATTCGTCAGATATTTGACGTTTCCCGTTGACGTCAAAAGTGACACATTTTGTCCATTATTTTCCATGTTTTAGTCTCTGTTTGCGTTTGAACGTCTGCTTAGAATCATGTGTCCTGTACTATTGCACAAGACATTGGGAAAACAACACGCAGGGATGTGACTAGTTTTTCCCGTTTGCTAGCAAAACAATGTTCCAAAATGAAATGAGTCATGTGGCGTACATTAGTACACAATTCTAGCAAATACAGTGCTTAGCAATGTTTACTGAAGGGTTAGTTCACCCAATAAAATGAAAGTTCTGTCATAATTTACTCACCCTCGTTCCAAACCGATAAGACTTTCATTCATCTTTGGAACACAAATGAAGATATTTTTAATGAAATCTAAGAGATTTCTGTCCCTCCATTGAAAGTCTATTCACCCAAAATACACATAAATGCAGATATTTAATTTAGGCTTTTATTCACATATAAACCTTGATTAGCGAACATACATAGTGCTCTCAAATTTGGTAATGGAAGCTCAACCGTCATTGCTTGACACGCAAAAAGCAATGTTTGTTCTTGCACATCGAACAAGTATGGAGATTCCAATCGTATAAAGCGATCGTGTCTATTCAGAAGACTTGGGCTGCTATAGTAGATACTACATTTCGTTTGAAATTTACTCCGCGATTGTTAAAAAGTATGTTCTATATAGTATGTCGAGTATGACTAAAATTTGAACGTACTACATCCGCCATGTTGTCACTGTCATGTGACCTACGGTGTCACATGACAGTGCGTCGTTTCACTGTCATTCACGAATCCTCTCCCGTGGCGTCATGGGATAGTAAAGTGTCCATATATATATATATATAAGTGTCCAGTAATATGTTATCCAGGTACTTTTCGCCTACTATGTATTCAGACATACTACTACAGTTTTTGCTGTATGTAGTAGGGAAGTATTCAATTTCCGATAAAAGTATTATGGGTTTGGAACGACTTGAGGGTCAGTAATCTGTGAAAGAATTTTCATTTTTGGGTGAACTAACCCTTTAAGCGTTTCCATTTTCTTTTTGTCCACAGGATGAAATAAACCCCCTAGAGAAGGGAATTCATCTTCTGCCACCATAGTTTCATCGTTGTTCTCCATCGATAAAATGGTCCCTCCAAGCAACTCGACTCCGCTTTGCTTCTCCATCAACAGCCCTCCTTTCAAACACAACCACACCATCGCATCCGCGTACTTCTCTGTGGTCTTCAGCGGGCTGGGATTGAGCTCCAACCTCTTTGCCCTGGTGGTTCTGGCCAAGACGTTCCACCACACCAAGAGCCGCTCACGTTCCTCGTTCCTGCTCTTCCTCGGCGGCCTGGTGTTTACCGACTTCATGGGACTGTTGGTCACTGGGTCCATCGTGGTGTCCTTCCACATAACACAATTCAACTGGCGCCAGCTGGACCCTCACTGCCACTTCTGCAACTTCATGGGCATGTCCATGGTGTTCTACGGACTTTGCCCACTGCTTCTCGGCGCCGCCATGGCCATGGAGCGTTTCATAGGCATCAACCGACCCTTCTCACGTTCCACCACCATGTCCAACTCGAGAGCGTGCTCAATGGTGGCCATGGTGTGGGTCACGGCCGGTTGCATCAGCCTTTTGCCGTTGATGGGGTTGGGAAACTACCACCTCCAGGTGCCTGGCTCCTGGTGCTTCCTCAACATCAGCTCCAAACCTCTAGACATGACCTTCAGCTTGATCTTCTCACTTGTTGGTCTGCTGTCGCTGGCCGTGTCGTTCCTGCTTAACACGGTGAGCGTGATTACCCTCCTGAGGGTGTGTTGCGGACAGGACAGCAGTCAACGGAGGCGAGACTACGAAGTGGAGATGATGGTGCAGCTCATCTTGATCATGGCCATCGCCTCCATCTGCTGGTGCCCTTTACTGGTGAGTTCTCCATACTAAGTCCAAATTGACCAGCTGTTTCTAAACTGTTTCCGAAATTTACTCTTAAAAAGGTTCCAAAAGGTTGTTGTTGTTTTTTTCACAGCGATGCCTTAGAAGAACCATTTTTGGTTGCCCAAATAACTTTTCAATGAACAGTTCTTAAAAGAACCATTTTTTTCTTAGTGTGAAGAACATTTTAAAAATCTAAAGAACCTCTATTCCACTCTTAAAAATAAAGGGTTCTTTATTGGCATCTGTGGTTCCATTAAGAACATTTAAGTTCCATGGAACCTTTCCTTTGCACATTAGTGGAAAAAGCTTAGAAGAACCATTTTTGGTCCTTTCAGTGAACAGTTCTTTTAAAGAGCCATTTTTTAAACATTTTTAAAAAATCTTAAGAACCTTTTTTCAACTTTTTTCAATTTAATATTAAGGGTTCAGTACAAGTTAAGCTAAATCGATAAAGCATTTGTGACATAATGTTGATTGCCAAATAATAAAGTTCCACTCCTTTTCTCAAAAAATAGAAGAGAAAAAGCATACAACTTTCAATGAAAGTAAATGGGGCCAATCTGTAAACGTCAAAATACTCACCGTTTCAATAGTATAGCTACAAGATGTGAACAATATACATGCCAACATGATTTTAGTGTGTAAAAAAGCATGTCATGTCCAATTTTACGACTTTCTTGCAATGACAGTGCAACGCCATAAACTATAAAAGATTTAAGCAGCTTTACAACTCAAATAATACAGACGTTTGAACAGAAGAAATACAGTTCTAAGCTTCTCATTTCCGCTTTCTACATTCTCAAAAAAATTGGCATTATTGGTATCAATCAATATCATTCAATGTCTGAATTTGAATGCAACTTCTTTCGCGCTACACAGTTGATTCCAGTAGAGTTTGATGTTGGTGCCACACTCTAGAATGCATAAAAATTTGAATTTTTTCCAATTCCAAAAATATGGATATTATTTATGTTGCCTACCTCTTAGAAAAGCTTTGAAATAATGCCTACATAGGCAGCTTACTATGTTGGGAACAGTCTCAAGTCACTAAAAAAGGCAAAAAGTTGCCTTGAACATCTGATTACAACCGCACAGACTTTAGTTGTCTAGTTCTTATCTGACTTCAAACGATCTGTTTACTTAACATGCTGTTCTGTAAATCCAACCCATTTTAGATCCAGATGTCGGTGGCATCTGGTACGTACTTGCGGCGTGACATTATGGGTACTGCTTCTTGCAATCGTCCAAATCCATTTTAATTGTCCGTGACGGTGCTTGTTTTAAGTTCTGCTTGTTGTTAAGTATTTGTTTATTTAAATGTAGAGCAGAAATACTTCTGCGCAACACAGGTGCATTACTGAGGACGTAAAGTCAGTTTTACTTCTCAAATAATGCATTCAGACGTTCTTCACACAGGAAACTCTCCATGTTTTGGAACATGAAGGAGTTGTGTGAGAAGTGCTGATAAGACTAATGGGGAAAAGCTATTTCCTGCTGAGGAGAAGAACAGGAAGTCCTCACCAACAAATTATTTTTAACAAAACATTCATCGTTAGCCAGTTGTGTGCTAAATTAGCTCTCATTAGAGTATTAGTAGACTGTAAGGTTAGGGTTAGTAGAATAAGTTGACATGTACTAGTCAGTAGAATGTCTAAAGTAGACTATTGAAATTAAACCCAGAAATCCACAGATCCAAAAGTGGCCCATAGTTACATAAGCACCGTCCAACAGCTGAAACTTTTAGACAATTATCTGTAATCTGAAATGGAACTTTGGGAATAAACACTCTGAAATTCGTTTGTGCTATTATAATGATGTCATGATGATGTGTGACATAAACGGGAACACGCTTTCTGGGAAGTGAACTGTGACGCATCTAACCTTGTTTCTTCCGGACAGATGTACATTTTGAAGACCGTCGTTTCCTCCGTAGCCGTCGACCCCTATAGCGTTCTGTTCCACCTTCGATTGGCCACCTGCAATCAGATATGTGACCCCTGGATTTACATCCTATGTCAGGAGTCTAGACTGAGGCGAGTAAAGCTGCCTATCCGGTTAATGGGTAATTCAGATTGTAATCTGAATTAACAGTGACTGCCATTCACACTTGCTCACTCATCAGATTGCTTCAAACTGTTTGTGGCGCAGTGCTGGTTCATCTGGGAATGACCACTGGTTAACCGAAAACCATCATCCACACTATTCATAGTTTCTGCCAAAATAGCACAGTTATGAGCATAACTTTATGCATATACATTTATATATATGTGTATGTGTGTGTGTGTGTACTTTTTATATTTTATCAAATAAAACTAAATGTAAGTACATTATATGGAATAAATATATACTATAAATGTATGCCTTTATGAATGTGTTTATAAATAAATATACGTCTTTTTATGTCTTGTTAAATAAATATACATTGAAAGATATATTAAATATATAATATAAATGTATGTAATATAGATGTACTTGTGTGTATATGTGTGTGTGTGTGTGTGTGTATATATATATATAAACTATTTGGCAGAAACTGTACTTACCATGGTAAATGTGCCTTTCTGTCATGTTCCACCAAATGCATGTGTCTGTCTGTGTGTGTGTGTGTGTGTGTGTGTGTGTTTGAGCATGTCTATTTTGTCAAGTGAACACTGCAAAGGTCAAGGATTTAGAACTGCTTAGCTCACTATTTCTACTGCTGTATTCACTGCATTATTGTTAAGTGTTCATGTTATCAACAAACCCGTTTGGTATCTTGCTGGAATTTGTAAAAATATCCAAAAAGGTCATGTGAGAGCAGCCAGTTTCATCCTAAAAGAAGCTTTACAGTGTCCAAATGAGAAATCACAGCTGGCCTTACACGGCTCTTTTTATTTCCAGTATCTCCGTTTGTTTTGCTTTATGTTTTTCACAATAATATAAATCCTAACTAAAATTAAAGGATATTATATTTTATTATTTGTATGACCATTAAGAAAATTTCCCTACGAATTCTGTTACATTCTATTTTAATTATTTTTAATTATTATGGAATTGATAATTTTAAAGTATTATTAAATAACAGAATATTTAAACAAAAAAATATTGTAATTGCATTATGATAATGAGAACTGGTGATTAATTGTCATGAAATATTAAAAGTCTTAATGGTCTAAAAGCAATTTCTTATTTCTTTCTTTTGATCTTAGGGTGAAATTTCGTGAAAATAAATTAAAAACATGACCAATTATATTAAGTATCGGCATGATGCCAGTAACTGTGTTCCTGTAAACTGAATGTTCAGAAACCCCAGATGACATTCTGGTTATTCTCATTGCAAAAATCCTCTCGTTTTTATAAACATTTCGATATGACAAAGCCTGCAGTTGTTTATTTTAGTAACGGACTCAAGTGGAGTTTAAGCGTTGGCTCGTGCTCAATGTTTGTGCTTGCGTTTCTCTCACTTATTCACCATCTTCTCGTTGTTTTTGCTTTCAACAGGTGTTTATTGCGCAGACAGTGCTGTCGGGCCACAAGCTCGAAGTTCGTTACCTGCTTCTCTGGCTCCGTTTTGCGACAGGGAACCAGATCCTGGACCCCTGGGTCTACATCCTCTTCCGACGTGCCGTACTGAAACGCATCGCACCCAAGATGGACTGGTCCCGCGGCTCCATCATGAGCATCTCGACGTCCTTCCGCAGGCTCACGCGTGCCTCACTGGGAGGAACGATTGACCGTTTGGAGCACCTCCGGCCAAATCCAAACAAAGCCAGAGAAGAAGATACGCCCTTACCTGTGCAGAACATCCCTGCGTCATCTTGTTCCAGTGAACAAACCAGGACTTGCATCCAGCTCAAGGAAAAGATCTAATGTGGAGCCAAATGTAGGGCTTGCCCAACTTCTTGACCCTTTTCTTGATGCATTGTTTTCATAGAGGTGCTGATGGCCAGCCTGACAAACTCTTCTCAGACTAGGGGTGTGCGATATTGACAAAAAATAATATCTCGATATTTTCTGGAATTTTGTCAATAACGTTGATCAGATGATATTTGCTGAGTGTGTTATTGTGCTGCCATTGACAGCTGACTCCTAAGTTTTTGTTTTTCTTCATATTTTGTGCGGTGGTTAGTTGACAGAAATATTCCAATAAGTTTAAATTGATTTTTCGTTTTATCTGCATCATTTATGTCAAATTATTACATTTTAACAGACACTATTCTATTGAGCTTTTTCAGTATTAACTAAATCCGTCTTTGCAGTGCCGAGGAAACACAGAAGCTGCATCTGAAGTGGCATTTAGATGTATTTACACAGACTGTTTAATGCAGCTCAGAGGGGACATAAATGCATTTAACCTGCAGTTACAAATGCATAAATAATGTTTTGATGTTTTAAAAATAGAACGATGATATATGAAATTATTTTAAAATTGAAAAGATACTATAAATATGAAATTAAAACAGCTTCAGATGCAGCTTCAAGTCTGTTAATGTTAATGAGCGAATCATTAATTCAAATGTTTCATTAAAATGGACTGATTCATTCAGTAAGGAAGTATTTGGCTTTCTTAATGAGTCACTGAATCAATAGGCTTGTTCGAGATGCATCGGCGCTACGCAGACCAATCGGCGTATGACATTAAAGTGCCGCGAGAGTGTTTGGAGAGCATACGACTCTTATGCTTTTGAATCACTCTCGCGATACTCTGATGTCATACGCCGATCAGTCGGCGCAGCGCCGATGCATCTCGAACAAGCCTATTGATTGAACAAATTCATTCAAATGGACTGATTCATTCAGTAACAAAGCATTTGACTTTTCTTAATGAGTGAGTCATTGAATCATTCATTCAACCGATTCGTTCAAACGGCTGATCATTTCAGGAATGAAGCATTTGACTTTCTTAATGAGTGAGTCATTGAATCATTCATTCAAACAATTTGTTCAAATGGCTGATCATTTCAGGAACAAAGCGTTTGACTTTCTTAATGAGTGAGTCATTGAATCATTCATTCAACAGATTCGTTCAGACGGCTGATCATTTCCGGAAGGAATCATTTGACTTTCTTAGCTAGCAAGTTATTGAATTATTCATCCAATCAATTTGTTCAAATGGCCGATTGTTTCAGGTAGGAAGTATTTAACCTTTTATTAATGAGTCACTGAATCATTGATTCAACCAATTTGTTCAAACGGCTGATCATTTCAGGAAGGATGCATTTATGCTTGTTTGACTTAAAGCAGTTCGATGCATCTCAAGCAAGCCTATTGATTGAACCATTTCGTTCAAATGGACTGATTCATTCAGTAACGAAGCATTTGGCCATTCTTAATGAGTGAGTCATTGAATCATTCATTTAACCGATTCATTCAGTTCGGCCGATCATTTCACGAAGGATGCAATTTGACTTTCTTAATGAGTGAGTCATTGAAACATTCATTCAATGGATTCGTTTAAACGGCCAATCATTTCAGGAAGGACGCATTTGACTTTCTTAATGAGCGAGTCATTGAATCATTCATTCAATCAATTCGTTGAAATTGACTAATTCATTCAGTAACAAACTGAATCATGTTTGTAACAATTTTCATCAGCAAAATGGAGCAAAACAGGCAATGTTGTGTCTAAAATGTAAGTCACTTAATTGTTTACTAAACAGTTAAATATCAATTATAATATAAAATCAATATCGCATTTGCAGTTGTGCTCTTTGTGTGATTGCTTAACTATATCATATGAGATAAATATAGCCTGAAATACAAATTCTAATACAGGGGCATTTTTACTGCATTTTAATAGAGTAAATCACTCTAAATGCGCATGCGCATTAGTCTAACCTAAACCGAAAAGGCTACATCACGCAGTGTATGCACTCTCTAGGCGTGTTTTTGTTTGGTTTTAGCAAAGTGAGGGACATAATCAATAATGTCAGATTGCACATTGTTAAAACAACAATTGCGACATTATTGTAGACTATATATATCACACACCCCTATGTCAGACACATTCAAGAAGCACATGTTTGAGCTCTTTAGGTGTGGTGAACTCACATGCACTCGTATAGGAAAATGTACAGTAGAAACTAGACTCGTTTGGAGAAAACTGCAGTTTTGGCTCCCTTCCTAGACACATACACTCCTTTTCTTTGCTGATAAGATGATGAGAACCACACACTCAGTTAAAATGCCATTGAAACATCCAACTTTAGCTGCGAAGGCCATTCTGACTTATGTCTAGTCATGAACATTCTTGTCTTGAGGAATCAAACAATTATAATTTCTGGCACAAAGTTGGTTATTCTTATGTGAGGAAACACAAGGTTAGCATCAAATGCTGTCAGACTGAATAATCTTTTCTGATCTTGTATTTGTATTGTGTGTAAACCCAAACTCATTATTCAACCCATTTTTGTTTAGATTGCATTGGCCAATTGCTCTCTCAAGTATTTGTATCTTTGGTAGAAATGATTTTTGGCAAACAATGTCACTGAGGCCTAGCGCACACTGCAAACAGATGCTCATCTGCTAGTGTACATTTAAAGTCAGTTTCTTGCGTGTAAACAACATGGATATGCAGTTGTTTTTGCACGAATTTCCAAGATACAGAGCCATCTGTGCAGCAGTTTGATCTTTGCGAGAAAAAACACGAGATGACTTGAACTCTGCGACTCAAAAACATGAGTACGCGAGTTGCTACGATAAGGGCTTTTTTGTTACTGACTGTAAGCATAATGAGCTTCTGTCTTGTAGCGTGCGCTAGGCTAACAGGAAAGCAGTTATGAGATTCATTCCTCCATTTGCATTTGTTTCACAGCTACAACTACTAATGTGAAGCATTAGCATGACTAGCTACAAATAAACCATCGCTGCATCCGTAGTATGAGTAGTATGTCCAAATACAATAGTATTCGAAAAACAGTAGGGAAAAGTACCTACTACTTATGGCAAGATTCAGAAGTGTGCATTCGATGGACACTTTAATATCCCACAAGGCCACGGGAGAGGTTTTGTGAATGGCAGTGAAGTGACACAACTGACACTGTAGGTCACATGATAATGACAAGGTGGTGGATGTAGTACGTCCAAATTTTATTCATACTCCACACAATCATACTATATAGAACATACTTTAAGTCGCAAAGTAAATTTCAAACCAAATTTCAGACATAGCGCATGTATTGTGGGTTTTAAAGTCAACATGAAGCAGTCGCAAATCATTTTACTTCTGTAACGCGATTTTTTTATGTGTGGAAAAGTGGGCGGGGCTTGATTTTATTAGTTAGCCGGTGATTTGATGTAAAATGACAGTTGGTTGGAGGGGGAGGGGCTGGAAAATAAGTGTTTGGTGATGTCATTTTTGGGGCGGTGCCTGTGCGCGGTAGAGTGCATTAGTGCCCGCCCACTTTTTCAGTGGTTCCTGGACTGTTTTTCCCATTTATTTTCCCCATAGGGATTTTTTGTTAAATCTTAGTTAAAGAGTTAAAAGCCACGAACCAGTCACAATGTGAATCACAAGACTTTGATTTGAAGCAAAAAAGTATTTGAAAATCGGACAAAAATACAAGACTGTGTACTTAACGGCTTCAGTGAAGAAAAGAACTACAGTTCCCAGAAGAACTGCGAATAATTGAATTAAAAACTATGGAGAAGTATAAAAATACTGACTTGAAGATGTTTATTGTGTATATAAAATCAAAATATTTTATGTTGATTGCATAAAAATGTATATTTATACAAATATAGTAAGTAGTTTATGAGCATAGGGATTCGCAGTGCTTCATGGGAGTGGGCGGAGTTTTTTTAATTGCAGTTCTCTGATTGGTGGAATTTCTCTGCAGAATCATGGGTAATGTAGTTTTTCACCAAAAATTCTGCGGTTAAACACGATTATTTAAAAAATAAGTTGAAATAATGCTGATGGCTTCAACATATTCTATCAATTAACAACCAGACAGTAGGTCTGTCTTTAACGTTTTATATATTTTCAGTTTTCATTTGAATTTGTATTGTCATTTTTATTAGTTTTTTTTTTTATATATATATATTTAATTTTTTTAGTTGTAGTAATGTTAGTACTTAAACTTTTCAACTGAAATAAGTTTTTTTTTTTTTTTTTTTGTCTAATACTTATATTCTATTTTATTCCGGCTTTCTTTATTTTCAGCATCTTCAGCATTCTGTAAGTTATCGTTAAAAACGAATTCCCTCATGTAAAAAATGAATTGGATTTTTACTTCCGGAACAGGCCGTTGCACTATAAGACGTGGAAAAAGAATTAAGAAAGTAAATAGTGTCAATTTTGATTTCACATTGACTGAAGGACTTTTGTGAGCCATTTTTTGAGTGACTATGTTTTATGTGTATGAATTGTGAACGTACAAAAAGTCTGCGGACTCACAATTTGTGGTATGCTGGAGCGTTTTTAATCTTTAAATATATTCAAATATGTCACATCAAGTCATGTAAAAGGGGTAAATACACTGTAAAACACGATATACAATACGCAAACACTTTTAGCAGATTTTTGACTTAAATAGCTACACATTAAATGTGTACATATAATTAATTCAAATGTGTCAACAAGTAATGATTCATATATACACAAGCCATTCGTGTCACAAGATCTCATTAATCGTAAAAGATCATTCATTTCACCTGTAACACAATGTATTTATACATAACACAAAAGACAGAACAAACAAAGGCTAGGCTAAGCTACGCTGATGTCTGCTATCATATACTTGATTGTAATGCTTCTAAAGTCAAATATATAATGTAAAACACGTAAAAGATTGGTTTAACCCCTATTTAGCTATACACATCGGTGGGAAATACAGTTTGACCTACTTTGTACTGCTCTACACACTTGTATTTTCACATTAGCCCGTTGTTTAGCCGCTAATACCTTGACGTTCTCCATTCCTCAGGATCAGTGTGGGAATTGGGAGGATTGAGTATATGAAAACAGATGACAGACGTCATAAATCAGCCTCTCAGATGTCTTTACTTACTCTGGAAAAAAAAAAAAAACAAGAGGAAAAGCATGTGCTTGTGTGAGATAGGGTTAGCCTGTGAAGTCTGACTTTGAGCTTCTAATGGCATTTGTCCAGAGTCGCTAATGGTCTTCTTTGAGTGTTGCTGGATGTAAATAAACGCCTCCTGAGATGACCTGGTTTATTTGTTCTCTGCGCACTTTTCTTCCACAAATGTCAACAAATATCTAAAACCGTGTAGCTTTCAGGCTGATTTTTTTCCCTCTACAAAATATTTTAGGCCAGGCATTACCTCTAAATCCGCCCGTTCTTGACGTCTCCCAGAGCGCCCCACACGTCGAACAGAAAGACGTCAGGAAAGCCGAAGTCACCCAGAACAGAGTCAAGCGCCTCTGCGAAATCATCCGGGTTCTGCTTGTTCTTCCCGGCTTCCACTATGGTCGTCGCTGTAGGACATGAGCGAGATACGAAATCAAAAACACCTCCTAACAAAATGATCTGTGATGTGTTTACGTGCCATATTGACCCATGTTCGAGACTGTATATATTTATATAGAGGGTTTACGTCATTCCTTGAGGGTTTATGTCATTCCACGTCACAATTGAGGGACTCAAACACAATGAGTCCCTCAATTGTCCTCAGTGTGAAAAGATGGATCTCAAAATCATTCAGTCACTGCTGGAAATGGTTCAAATATGCAGAAGATGCTGGAAAACTGAAGAATTTGCAGGACCTGGAGGATTTTCTGAAGAACAGAGCTCAGTTTAACTGCTCGGGACAAAATAAACTACTTTTATAGTACTATATATATATATATATATATTAATTTGTATATTTATTATATCTATTCATGTTAAAATGTTTTTTTTAAATTGTTAATTTGCCCTGAGATATATAAAATAAAACATATATATATATATAAAAAAACTTATTGCTACATTCCTGCCTTGATGAAGGCAGACCAAAAGTAAACATTTACTCAGCCATCTTAATTTACTTTTTGGAATGATTCGGTCCCAAGAGCCAAGAAATACTTTCACAAATGCTCATGATGTAGCGCAGTGAATTCATGGAAATTAAAGGGATGTTCTCTCAAGCCTTTTACGGCAACGTCTAGATACTAAAGGTCAAATGTCATCTCACCGAGTTCAAGGTCGCGAATACCCATGTAGCTCTCGAGAAGATCATCGACCTTCCTGATAGCCTTGTCTTCGAACTCACTGGGCTGGTGGAAGACAAATGGATGGAGATGAGTTGAAACAGAGGACATTTGGAAAGCAAAAGTTGGCCTGGAATTTGCACCCTAAACTCACGATTTCCTCCACGGTGGCTGAACCTTTGGAGCGCAGACGCAGAGTCTCTTTCCCGCTCACCATCTTGCCCTCGCTGGACTTGGGGGCTCGCGTCCTCTGGCCTATCATGTCTGATCCACACACAAACACACACACATCAAACATCTCAGTCACTTCAGATTGGCATCTGGGTCGCATTTGGAAGTGGGCACAACAAAAACAGGAAAACAGATTGAATCACCAATAGCAATTGATGAAAGTAAATTCCAGGCTTCAGCTTCCTGTTTATGGCTGGGAAATGTCTGAGGAAATTTATGCGCTCTTGTACAGCTCATATCCACTGTGGGATTACTGTAAATGTAAGCTGTGTATTTTATTAACATTTAATTTTATTTGTTTTTGTATTATTATATCGTATTTTATTGTACTATTCTTATCATTGCACATACAAACATATATATATATATATATATATATATATATATAGTTTTATTTTTGTGTGTCTGTGTATATATATATATATATATATATATATATACTTAAAATATTTTAAAAAGTAAACTTTACATAAATATTTTTATATATTATAAATATTTAAATATTATTTATATTTCATTATATTTAATATATTAACATTAACATATGTTGTAAAAATAGTTTTATACATTTTTACTGTTTATTATATCGTTTATTTATACTTAGTAAAATATTAATGTTTTCAGTTGTATTTCTTTTTTGTTACTTAAAAAGAATACTTAAATTAAAATATATATTTAAAAACTTGAACTGCATATAAATATTTAATTTATATTCATATTTAATTATATATTATATTTTGAATATATGTTATATATTAATATTTTGTAAAAATAGTTTTATACATTTTTGCTGTTAATTATATTATAGTTATACTTATTAATATTTATATTAACATACATATGCGTATTTTTTTCAATCATGTTTCTTTTTGATTGTATTTAGGTGTCAATGAGCTGTTCAAGTTTAACGCTCTCATAGATCGTTGAATAGTTAGCTACTGTATTTTGTTGTTTGTAGTATAGCTAACTACACTTTCAGAAGGTTAGCTTGACTTTATCTTAATTTAGGACTAGCAATACACTCCTAATTTACAATATAGTTCAACTACGGTCAAGCTAAACCTTAAAAAGGAGTTAGCTATGCTACATACAAACAAACAAACAAAAAGCTAACTGCACTGAAGCTATTTGAGAGGGCAACGTCTCTTTAAATAAACAATGCTAAAGTAGAAAAGCTAAACTAAACTACTGTCATGCTACTGAAAAGTAGTCAGCAGTCACTACTTTTAGCTAGAGTAGCTTTCGGTAGCGTCAAATTAGCCGGTGCTATGGCTTTGATCTTCTATGTACAAACACAGAGAGGGAATTCAGTGCGCGTTCGGGAGTGTAATTACCCGCCTTTCTCTCACAAAGGCTAATCCATCACTCTAAAACATCCAATTAGCTAATGCTATAATGATAATCAAAGGCCTTTCAATTATTAACAGCAGTAATTTGCTGTCACAGAAAGCAGAAGCCGCCACGCTCGTTTCTGCCGCCGCATATTAAGGCTAATTCTGAATTTGCTCAGTCTGTCGAGCGTGTCGAGGTGCAGAGATGGAGATTAGTGTTTGTTTTTCAGACCTGTGGGAGGAAAACCGCCGTCTAATTATTAGTATTTACTGCTTAGAAACTGTAATTACAGCAGGAGGATTCAGACCTGCGGAGCAATTACAATCTCATATATAGGCTATCGTTCATGATTCCTTATACGTATGCAGATAAAACACATTACGACTTTCTCAAGCGGTGTGACGTCAGATTCCAGATAAACCGAGTGACGTCAGATTCCAGATAAACCGAGTGACGTCAGATTCCCCAAAAGCTTCCCGTCTGCCTCGCTTTCATCCCTGGGAACGTTTCCTTGATTAATGATGCTGCAATGTGACTTTCCGTTCGTTTCTGTGATTCAAAACGGAATCCATTGAAAAGTACAATTTCAGGAAATCTCCTCTTCAGGATTATGAGTTACTCCTATTTCCTTGATGGCAACGCTGCCCTGCGGTAATTTATATACATAATATAATATATATATATATATAACTCCTATAATATGATATAATTAAATATGTATATTAAATTGTTTATTAAAACATGATGTGAAATACTTATACAATATACCACTCATTTACTTTACCAGTCATAACTTTTCCACAGTTTGACCACATGATGGCGCTGTACTCTTCAATATAAGGCCTATTTTTTATCCTCATAACATGTTTTTAGTCATGAGTATAAATAAATATAAATATATACATGTTTATGTTTATACATATGTGCATATTTTAAAATAAATACATGTATAATTATTAATTTGAAATTATAATTAACAAAATTAGCAATATAAAATTATTTGAACCGTAAATATACATTCAGAAGCGTGTTATTCATAGTCTGACCACACGATGGCGCTGTACTCTTAAATTCAACGTCTCACGAGTTTTGCCTACATGGTTCATACTTTGTAAACACAGCCAGCAATAGATGAGTGTCAAAATGATAACCATGCAGTTTGAAATCATGTATTCCCTATGAATCACTCAAACAAAATATTAAGACTTGTTTATGAAACAAGCAGTTAGTTTGCACAGATTTTCTGGATGACAGCAGATATGATTTGAGATATTAATATCCGGACTCACCGAAGGCTTTTTTGGGCTCCACCAGGCGAAGGGTGAAGGGCGTTCCTCTCGTCTGCTCCTTCAGCATCTTAGCCACTTCATAATGTCGACATCCCACAATGCTCTGGTCATTAATGGCCTCGATGTGATCGCCGATACACACCGTTTTTATTCTGTCAATGGTGCTGCCTTCCTTTATCCTCTAAAAGAAAAGATTGAGCCCAATATAGGATAGGATGGGGAAGATTCCCCCCCATCCACCCAGACAAACTTTTACAGAATGTATAAATTACTTTTGATACAATTGTTAGTAATATGTATGTATTTTTAAAGTGTCATTAATGCAAAATACTAAACAAACCAATGTATTTAAAATTTTATTTTGACAATTTAGTTGATAATAATTGAAAAGACAGACAGACAACGCAGAATCCCAGTAAAAGAGATTCATCTGAATGGTAAAATTATACAGGCATATGAATATTTACATATTTAATTGCCCATATTTTAATTGAAGATAGGCCTATGTCATAAGACAGTGAAATTAAATTGAATGATTTCACTCAACTAACTTATAGGTTTTAATGAAAGCAAAGATGTCTGAAATATACATCTAATTCATGGAAATATTAAATATTAACCCCATTAATTACAAAAAAGAAATCATAACACTAGTAACAACATGCCACTCTGGGCCTTCTGTGGCAATTCTGGGTGGCCCATCTTACCCCAAGGGTGTAATTTTATCTATCTAATAAAAAACTTTTACTCCAAAAAATCTAAAAATATCGATGTGTCCACAAAACCACGTTACCTAATATCCATGAACATATAAAATATGTTAATAAAATGCGTTCTGAGACTTTCTTTTAAAGTAGTAATGCTTTAAAAAACGGAATTCAATAAACGTCCCATGGAACGTTCCAAACGTTCCATAAATTAACGTTTTGAGAACATTACTAAATACCAATTAACTCTGAACGAACGTTCTATTACTGGAAGAACGTTTGTTCATAACTTGGAGATAATATTTCCAGAACGTTAGTTCTGAGAACATTCCCTAACTGGGTAACTTGATAAGATAACTAACACCCACTTTAATGAAGGCGTATCCCGCTCCGTTGTCAGTGATGGTCAGACCGAGAGCATCTTCTGTTTTAATGACCTCCACCTCTTTGGTTTCTCCCCTCACGTGCGCGAAGATGAAGTCCTCCAGTCCGATCTGACCCCCCAGCAGCTTCTGCATGTCCACTTTATGGGAGTTTAGCGTGCAGAAAAGAATCTTGGTGGGGGGAAAAAACAACAGGGAGATATAGGTTAGTTTGATTGATACGCGTCAGACTACAGAGAAAACAGACACCAAAACATTTACCGCTCTTTTCCATAATGAACGAGGTCACGCGCGGGAATCTATCTACAGTAGATGTCGCTGTGGTGGTTTACTAGTACTTCATGGTAACCCAGTTAGAATATTACTAGTATTGTGTTTTAGGCAGTCAAATATCAAGTTAGCGTCGACGAACGTTGATTAATACATGGTCTGTACTCCTATTACTACTTTTAACTATG
Organism: Ctenopharyngodon idella; assembly: GCF_019924925.1. NCBI lineage: Eukaryota > Metazoa > Chordata > Actinopteri > Cypriniformes > Xenocyprididae > Ctenopharyngodon > Ctenopharyngodon idella. Next base: position 1,818,693 of record NC_067229.1, on the reverse strand, counting down.
CTAGTTAATATGCTAACAGATGCTAATCCAGTTTGCTAGTATTTAGAGCTGACCTGGCAGTGTCTCCAGGTTAGTTTTAATTTAAATCGTTTTTATGTTTGTACTAGTCTTAATATGTCCCTAAAAACTAATGATATTAAACATTTAGCTTCAGAATGTGAGTAACGCATGTAGCATGTTTGTTTATAGTATGCTCACATGACCAGATAAGTCCTTCTTCATGCTAAACTTTCGACTTCAAACTGAAGCATGTTTGTTTGGTGGAGATAATTACTCACTTTTCTAGCCTTGACCTCTCGCTGAAATGTTTTGATAACAGGTTCTTGAAGGACGTTTTCCATTAAGGCTGTGTGATTTTCACAATAGAGTGCTTTTGAAGAAAATACTACAGATAAAACTGATCGGTTATGTAAGATGAACTGGCGATATGCAAGCAGGGGCCATTTCTTTTAGATTTCCATCTCTTTGGGGATAAACACAACTTCTGCGTAATAGATCACACTGCCCATTTTTTCAAACCGACCAATTAATGTAAATAATACTAAAACCAATATATTAGAAAACATGTAAATATTAAAATGTACAAGTTTATTGATATATTATATTTACATCTCAAGTTTATTTATTTATTTATTATTTTAATATTAATTTAATTTTTTTAATAGGCCCATGGATCAAGATGACTGATGGAAATATATGGAAAGGAAGTCTTAATATAAGAAAACATTTTGGCATTTTTTGATTAAAAACTATTTATTTTGCTAAGAAGTGTAACATTTAAACATTTATTTATTACTAGACACTAGCACAATACGAAAATATTCATTTGTTTATATTTTCTAAAATTTTCTAGCCACTAGCAAACTACTTTATTTATTTATTTATTTATTATTTCAATTACAAGCCACTTGCATATAAGATATTATTTTTGTAACCAAAATAAAAAAAAATTACATTTAAAAATTTTTAATAGCCGTAATGATTAAGATATCTAATAGAATGGCAATATATTTTATGGCAAGTTTCAACCACCTGTGTAAACAAGACGTTTACAAACTTAAGAGCAAACTCCAACTGAGTTCTCAATGAATTTCATCCTTTGACTTGAAAAAGACACTTTAATGGGTCTGAAATGACAAAGGCTCGCTGTACCTCAGAGGCCGAGATGTTGAACACCTCTGCGATCTTGGTGTAAAGCTCCCTCACGTTGGTGAACCCATGAATACGTCCCGTCGGGCTTCCGTGCGCCAGCTGCGTGTGAAACACCAGTTTGGGCCTTGGACACGGAGAAGTTTCCTGCGGCAGCGGCGGTGCGGACGGGACAGCTCTCTGGCTCTCCTCGTCCCCCGGTGAACCTTTGGAGTCCTGCACATCCGGACTCATGGCCTCTCCGTTCTGCATGGGCTCGCAGTCGCACGTCGTCTTCTCTGAGTCCTGCTGCATGGTGAAGACCGAGGCGTACGCGGCCGTCTGTAGTCGGGTCTGGCGTGTTAAATTAAAGATGAGGGTAGCCAGGCAACGCTGCACAGGTGAGCGGTTTTGAGCCCTGCTTAGTGGAAACCCAAAACCCCTTGAGCTGGAGATCTTATGTGTGACACTGGAGAGCAGGACAGACACCTGAAGTGAAGCGACACAGCTGAGAACCTGGAGACCATCTGTCCATAGAGCTGGCGGCAGGGCCGATCTTCACACCAAACACTCGAGAGATGCAGCGTTTGTGTGTTTGGTCTGTGGTTATGGGGTGTACATGTGGGTGGAATTGGCTGGTTTTTGATTGAAGGGATAGTTCACCCCAAAACAAAATAAATTCTACTTTATTCATTCTCTCAAAGATCGGAAATCTCATTTTTGAGTGAACCATCCCTTTAAGACCGATGGACGGACAGATAGAAAGAGAGAGTATGTATGTTGATTCACTGTAAAAATTAGAAATGCTTTGGCAATACATTGTAACAACTGTCATGCCAATAAATGAAATGAAAAGCTTTATTGTCATTGTACAAATATACAACGAAATTGCTGTGCAATCCTGGATGCTAACATAAAGTAATGTGAACACAGAAGGCTCACATGCTTAATTTCATCAACAGTTGAAACACAGAACAACTCAGTATTGACAGATATTACCTATCATCAGCATAGGACATGATATTTGAAACATTAACGGCATTTTCTCGCAAGACTGGACAATCTAGATAGCGTTTGATCGGACATTAATGTTACGTCAGTGCAGTGTTTAAGACAGTAATGGCTTTGGCATAAAAACTATTGCGCATCCTGTTTGTCCGACATTTCATAGTCCTATAACGTCTGCCGGAAGGTAGCAGTTCAAACAGATAATGGCCCGGGTGAGATGGGTCTTGAGGCAGCGAGAGCTTTATAGATCTTCCATCGAGGGGAGTGAACAGCCGATTACCTTCTGGGCTATGGTAATAACCCTCTGCAGCAGTGCAGCTGGAAAACCACACACCCATGCAGTATGTCATGATACCATCTACACAGCAGTGGTAGAAGGTAATCAGCAGTTTTTGTCTAAGGTGGTAGTTCCATAATTTCCTCAGGAAGTGCAGTCTTTGCCGTGCATTCCTGATGATGAATGAGATGTTGATACTCCATGTTAGATTAAGCCCAGAAACTTGAATTCCGAAAAGTGGCCGAATGTTTGTTCCTTTTTACTTCGGAAGTCAATGATCAGCTCCTTGGTCTTTGTGGTGTTCAAGAGCAAGTTATTCTCTCTGCACCACAATGACAGCTGCTCCACCTCCTCTCGGTAAGCGGACTCGTAAAAGTAAAGCACACTTATGAATTGAATTGAATTGAATTGAGAGAGAGAGAGACAGACAGATAGATAGATAGATAAACATACATATAGATAGATAGATAGATAGATAGAGATAGATAGATAAACATACATATAGATAGACAGACAGACAGACAGATAGATAGATAGATAGATAAACATACATATAGATAGATAGACAGACAGACAGATAGATAGATAGATAGATAGATAGATAGATAGATAAACATACATATAGATAGACAGACAGACAGATAGATAGATAAACATACATATAGATAGACAGACAGACAGATATATAGATAGATAGATAAACATACATATAGATAGACAGACAGATAGATAGATAGATAGATAAAAATACATATAGATAGACAGACAGACAGATAGATAGATAAACATACATATAGATAGACAGACAGACAGATAGATAGATAGATAGATAGATAGATAGATAGATAGATGATAGATAGATAGATAAACATACATATAGATAGACAGACAGACAGACAGATAGATAGATAGATAGATAGATAGATAAACATACATATAGATAGACAGACAGATAGATAGATAGATAGATAGATAAACATACATATAGATAGACAGACAGACAGATAGATAGATAAACATACATATAGATAGACAGACAGACAGACAGACAGATAGACAGATAGATAGATAGATAAACATACATATAGATAGACAGACAGACAGACAGACAGAGACAGATAGATAGATAGATAGATAGATAAATAGATAAACATACATATAGATAGATAGACAGATAGATAGATAGATAGATAGATAGATAAACATACATATAGATAGACAGACAGACAGATAGATAGATAAACATACATATAGATAGACAGACAGACAGATATATAGATAGATAGATAAACATACATATAGATAGACAGACAGACAGATAGATAGATAGATAGATAGATAGATAGATAGATAAACATACATATAGATAGACAGACAGACAGATAGATAGATAGATAGATAGATAGATAGATAGATAAACATACATATAGATAGACAGACAGATAGATAGATAAACATACATATAGATAGACAGACAGACAGATAGATAGATAGATAGATAGATAGATAGATAGATAGATAAACATACATATAGATAGACAGACAGACAGACAGAGAGATAGATAGATAGATAAACATACATATAGATAGACAGACAGACAGATAGATAGACAGACAGACAGACAGATATATAGATAGATAGATAAACATACATATAGATAGACAGATAGACAGACAGATAGATAGATAGATAGATAGATAAACATACATATAGATAGACAGACAGACAGATAGATAGATAAACATACATATAGATAGACAGACAGACAGACAGATATATAGATAGATAAACATACATATAGATAGACAGACAGACAGATAGATAGATAGATAAACATACATATAGATAGACAGACAGACAGACAGATAGATAAACATACATATAGATAGACAGACAGACAGATAGATAGATAGATAGATAAACATACATATAGATAGACAGACAGACAGACAGATAGATAGATAGATAGATAGATAGATAGATAGATAAACATACATATAGATAGACAGACAGACAGATAGATAGATAGATAAACATACATATAGATAGACAGACAGACAGACATATATAGATAGATAGATAAACATACATATAGATAGACAGACAGACAGACAGACAGATAGATAGATAGATAGATAGATAGATAAACATACATATAGATAGACAGACAGACAGATAGATAGATAGATAAACATACATATAGATAGACAGACAGACAGATAGATAGATAGATAGATAGATAAACATACATATAGATAGACAGACAGACAGACAGATAGATAGATAGATAGATAGATAGATAAACATACATATAGATAGACAGACAGACAGACAGACAGACAGACAGACAGACAGATAGATAGATAGATAGATAGATAGATAGATAGATAGATAGATTCATTCAGTAAAGATTCACTTTAATAACCAGTAACCAAGTACCTACAAACTATTCAGAACATCCTAGCAACCAGAATTGTTTTAGCTATGTGCTAAAAACAACACGTTAGCATGGTGGAGGTGACATCTGCACAAAGGTCCATTCACATGTTCTTCAGAAAATGTGAAAAGTTTGCAAAAATACTTATTCGTCTTAAAATTACTCAGCATAAGCAATTCATTCTGAGAAAACTTGAGGATATATTTTAGAACAGTAATGTGTCTTTTCTGCATTATTGACATTACGTGTGGCCTCTTTTCAACAAAAGCAGTGTAGCAGGCAATAAATCTTGAAATCAATAACTGCAAATGACATTTAGAGCCAATGTTGGACAAAAGCCAATGAGCGTTTGCAAGATCACAATTAACAAACTGGGCTCGTTAAATGACAGAACTCTTCATGAGGAACATCCAGAGGTCAGATGAGCTGCGGTCCGATAGCAGAACTGGCTGCGGTCCTGATATCTGTCCTGCGGTAGATGGTACAGTGCCTCCTCTGTTCAGTTTGAGTGTAACCCGAGCCGCTGTCAACCCCTTCCTCCATATACAGACTATACACAGAGACACGGCGCTCTGCACCCTGCTATGTTTTATGCATAAAAGGCCATATGCAGGTCATGAGATGTCATGTGACACAGTCATGTGAGCAAAAGCAATAACATGATCTGAGGAAAATTGTGTTGAAATGGAATTTTGTGGAGCATGATTTGATTACCAAATAATGTAGCAGTGTTTCAGATGTATATACAGCCCACAAGTGCCACATAGACCAGTTTATATGCAACTTGTTAATGTATCGATTAATTCAAAATATTTAGTCTCAAATCCCCCTCTAGTGAACATTTAGACACACATAATGTGTTCAAACACATGACTGTCTGAAAACATGTGAGAGCAGAGTTAAAACACAAGCCCAGTCAGTAACACAGAAGCACAGTGTATAACCAACCATTCACACTAGTTCCCCACACAGACTTCCTCCCCCTACCACCACGTTGCATGCGGACACGCGTCCTGTCCATAAAAGGGCATGGGTGGAGTCCAAACACGAGTGCCGCGCCGTGATTGGGCTCCGCGACTGATCAGATGCGCGCTGATTGGCCGCCAGCACTTGGTCCGATTTTGTCTCATTTTGTTAATCAGGCCGCGCTCATGGGAAGCCGGAGAGAAACCGGATCGTCGCATCCTCGTTAAACGGTGTTTTTGTCGGCGTGTGTCGGTTTGTATAGAGGAAGAATGCTGGAAAATAAGAGGGAGAGATTGAAAACATTTCTGAGGAAAATCGACGAGAGCGCCATATCGCGAATCAAGCATTTAATGAAGGAGAGGTGAGTGTATCCGTTATCAGATGTCGACATCCCAGAATACAATATGCGCAGCTCATTTAAATATATTAATGTCGTGTTTATATTATAAGTAGAAGGTCCTAATGTGTTTGTTATGATCAGATAATGTGATGTGTACGGTTTGCTTAGATATAGGTCAGATGGATGTTTTATAGTCGTAATCCACCCTGTGCGCGTGCGTGTGTATGTGTGCGCGTGCGTGTGTATGTGTGCGCGTGTGATGACATTATTGTTTCCTGATGACTGATTTATCTTATTCAAATATAGATTAGATATTATTTAATTGATACTTTATGTGTCTGTATAATACATATAATTGTTTGTTTATCTTTTTAGTAGGAACTTGTTTTACACATCATAAAATCCCCATATCACTACTGGTTTTATTGCATTCCCTTTACTGTGGTACTACCATGGTACAGCGACGACATTAGGTGTTAAAACAATGGTATACCATGGTGTTTACTTCCCTTACGAAAAGTGCCATGTGTTGTTTTTATTTACCATAGTACTTTCTCATTTGAAGTACAATGAACTACCATTTAATAGCCTACCATTTTTTACATTTTAAAATCGTACTGCCACAGTATATTTTTTGTTACTGGTATTTCGTGGTAGAATACCATGGCAGTACTGTGTTTTTATTTCATCATGGTTTTCATATGTACCACAATAATGTAGTTTTTGACATACCATGCCAGTACCAGTATGTTTTGGACATGCCACTATGGTATTACCATGGTGTGTCTAAACTATTGTCTTGTCAGTCACCAAAAGATCCTCCAAAAAAAAAAAAAACCATCCCTGCAGCATAATGTAATATCTGCCTTTTATGTGAACTCATGTTTTTGTTATTAGAGTCGTTAAGCCGGTATTGTAAATGGATCATGCTATTGTAAAGCTATTACTGAGCTAGTTTTAGACTAGAGCTGACTCGCTCATCGATTTTCCAATGAGTGAGTTATTTGTGACTACAAGTTACATTAATTTACATTCAGCCACTGGATGGAAAATATACCTAATGATATACCAATTCAGTGCATATATTCTTATACATGAATGGACATTACCCTCATCTGTGTTTGTGACATAAACAAACCAATCCTCATCACCGTTACGCTCTAAATTCGTAACCATTGTCAAGGTGTGAGTTTTCCATTCACTTGGGCAGTTTAAATGCAAATTGACCTCTTTCTTGGCCAAACTGTTTTGTCTTCAGTGGTGGTTCTAAATGTAATTTGGAGCAGGAATGTGTCATAATCAAATTACGGCATGCGCTAAGTGCCGTCATTACATCACAGTGCCTCGTAAGTGGTTTAGATTGACAAGCATTTCTCCAGATAAACTGATGATCTCATGGACCCACCATTATGTTATCTGTCTGCACTCTATTTTTAGCCCAAAAGCTTGTTCCAGGTGGTATGCCAGGTGTGGACAAGCTGTCTGGGCTAATTTTGATTCCCACTTGAATTGCGTTGGCTTCTCCGAGCCTTGTAAAGAATACTATGGGCCCACAATTCCTTGACCGCTTATCGTTCACATAGATTGCCGGTAAAGGACGTTGAGCTATAATTGTGATCTTGCACAACTGCTTTGGAGCGTCAGTCCTACATAAAGTTGAGGTCATTTTAGTTAGTTTCCCATGAGTAATCTCAACAAGATCATTTCGTGCTTTCAAACACTCCTCTTAACTTTAGATTTCTAATTTAGAAGCTTGAAGCCACATGTGGCTTACAGATTTTGTGCAAATCTTTCTTCCCCTTAATATGTCATTTCCCAGCAACATCCTTGATTCTTCGTTAACAAATCAAGCAAACGTTCAAGGTTCTCATTGTTCTGGTCCTCAGCATTTCACATATGATTAGTTTCATGTGATTTCCAGGTGGAATTTCCAGTCTTCCTTTGGACTGGGTTGGTCCATGGAAAGAAAGACCTCTTTCTGTTTAGAGCGGTTACATTTAGGAAGTGAGACTGGTGCATTCAAATCACATGACTCGCACAAATGTCCTCTGTGTTGTTGGTTTGGCCCCCTTCCACAAGTGGCAAGCTGTTGTTTGCCGACAGGGATTGGTGTTTGCTCTGATCGGACCATGTGGCTCGATAGATGTTAAGGCACAATCCTCATCCTATGCCTTTCTTTGTAGTCATTAACTCTGATTTCATGATTACACCAGTTTTTAAGAGTCTCATTTTGAGTTATCATGGCAAGTGCCCTTTGTTCTTCGGTGGGTAATCTTGTAATCTTGATTCTTGAGACCAAGTCCTGGTGTATTTTGGAAGCTTTATTTGTACTTTGTATTCATCTCCACCTTCTTGTAGTTTCTATGTTTAGATTTGTTTTTGTTTTTTAGAGGTATAGGACAGCTAAGGCATCTTTTTGTGTGGATTATTGTCTAAATGGTATAGCTCAACAGAAGTGGTTAACACAGCTCTTTTCTCTGCACACACCCACTCAGATCATTTATCACCCTGATCTTGTATTCTCTGTTTGGTTTGATCATATTCTGACTGTTTCTGCTCTAGTCCATTCATTTTGTTTGCTGGGAAATACATGACTTGCTCAACTGGTTAACTCTTAACTGTGGCTTTCTTGAAAATGATCTATGGTTTCCTGGTGTGCAACGCTGGCACAATTCAACCTGTTGCTGTCTGATTTACATGTTAGCTTCTTGGCAGGAACTTGAATCGCATTCAGTCGACAGTTCCTCCCTTCCGTCAACCAATGGTGATCTTGTGTCTTTCAGAGTGTGAAAATCTTCTGCTTATGTAATGAAAACTGATCTGATATTCTCAATGTTATGCTGATACTAGTGTGCTCAAAGAAAACGACATGTCCCACAGCAGAGGAAACCCTCACTTAATCTTCTCCGTTAGAACATGGCGTCTTGTTTATTAACAAAAGTACAGAATGCACTGAGGAGTACTGATAAAAATAAGAGCAGAACTTAAGACAAAGATTTGAAGATGCTTGTTTTTCAGGCCCGGACAAGGATCTTCAAGCTATCTTCAGTGATTCACCGTGAGGTGTGGACTTGCATGAGCTAATGTGTTTTCATTGTCTGATATGAGCGTTGAAAGCTTGTGTGCGTGCAATTTTTCATGGTACAAGGAGGTCAGGGGTCAGATGGAGAAAAGGTTCACTGATAATTGAACTGGAACTTGCTGTGGCCCACATCTTAAAGGATTAGTTCACTTCAGAATTCAGATTTCCTGATAATTTACTCACCCCCATGTCATCCAAGATGTTCATGTCCTCCTTTATTTTAGTCAAAAAGAAATGAAGGTTTTTGAGGAAAACATTCCAGGATTTTTCTCCATATAATAGTCTTCACTGGGGTTCAACGGGTTAAAGGTCAAAATTTCAGTTTCAGTGCAGCTTCAAAAAGCTCTACACGCTCCCAGACGAGGAAAAAGAGTCTTATCTAGCAAAACGATCAGTCATTTTCTAAAAAAATAAATAAAAATTATATACTTTAACCACAAATGCTCATCTTGCACTAGCTCTGCGATGGAAATCGCGTTGGAAAGGTCACGCGTGATGTGCCATCAGTCCTTTAAATTGGTGGCATGTCTGAATTACCAGTGGAAATCAACTCTTGATTCCTGGTGTGTTTTAATTACGATTATCTTGGTGCCCCTTGTATCTGTACTGAGAAAAGTTAAACTTTTATCAGAAATCTTAGTTGTTGATTAATGCTGTGTCTGGTAACCAGTTTGTGCATTTTATACATAAACTGGGTTTTGGTCATTTTTTTTCAATGTATGTTTTTGCATTTGTTGTTTGGCATTGGGAATTGATAAAAATTAGTATTTGTTATTTAACTTGAAAGTAACCAGTTTTGCACTCTCAAAATCAGAGGCTGTTGGAAAGCATATTCAGGTTTAGTCATAAAATTTGTTCTTACAGAAACCTGGAAAAGGAAACTTTACTTTCCTACTATTTGCTTCCAATATTGGCCAGATCATTGCAATAAAAAAGGCCTGGTGTTGTGGAGGTCTTTCTTTAAATTTCCCATGGGTTTGTTGACCACCTACCCCATCACAAAGACAATAGGTGGGCTTTTGTTTGGATGTCTTCGGTCTTGTCTTCAGTAGTTTGCATTCCTTCAATGGCATTTAAATGGGCCATTGTGGGATCCCTCCATCACCCACTTCTCCACTTGTTTCCAAGGAAACACCAGCTGCCGTGGTTGGAGGTGAGCAGAGTGGGCCGGCGGAGGATTGTTTTACCCTCCCTCGGCTACAACTTTGGCTTCCTTCTGCTTCATTATCTCATTTTTTCCGACGGCCTGGCTTGTGTGACGGAGCAGCTGTAAAGGAAACCTTTGGACCTCATTGCTCAGCAACTGGTTGAAAGTCGTTTAGTAAGTCCAAGAGCTGGGAAGACGTCGCAATGGATAGCGAGAAGGACCCGAGCCACATGGACATGGCTGTGTGTGAGGATTTGGGAAGGTAGGAGACGTTTACGCCGCTGTTTTAGCTCTGTGATATATAGTCGTGACTGGTGTGGGAGCAGCTGCGAATACGTCATTGAACCGACATGTCTGGGGGTTTGATTTATCATAGCGAGCGGATTGAATCTGAACAACCTGTTTTGTTGCTTATGGGAATATACTGTTGCTTCATTTGAACTAAAAACAAAATGACTTGTCGATGGGGAATCTGCTTCTGTCTTTATTCATAAAGGAAGCAAATTAAGCAACAAATTCCTTTTATGTTTTTTTTTTTTTAATCATTTGCAAAGAATGAACTTTCATTCTCAGCACAAAGGGAAGCATGATGGTTTATTGCTGAGAGCGGGCCTTGAACTTCAACACATTTCCTTGTTTGGTATGTTTGTGAAGCGTCTCATGCCACTGTGTGATGCTAGCTCAAACCAGATTAGATATCCATCAAGAAAGGCACATTAGCGCTTTACCTTCAGCATCAGAATGAATCAGCAGGGGATATTTGATGCTCTTTGTCTTCATTTTAAATCACTGCGTGTCTCGAGGCTA